>NC_064616.1:78030600-78332700 GCF_023898315.1 Schistocerca nitens | reverse complement strand
TGACAATGTTGACTGGAATACTCTCTTTCAAATTCTGAGGGTGGCAGGGAAAAATACAGGGAGCGAAGGGCTATTTACAATTTGTAAAGAAACCAGATGGCAGTTATAAGAGTCGAGGGGCACGAAAGGGAAGCAGTGGTTGGGAAGGGAGTGAGACAGGGTTGTAGCCTCTCCCCGAAGTTATTCCATCTGTATATTGAGCAACCAGTGAAGGAAACAAAAGAAAAATTCGGAGTAGGTATTAAAATCCAAGGAGAAGAAATAAAAACTTTGAGGTTTGCCGATGACATTGTTATTCTGTCAGAGACAGCAAAGGACTTGGAAGAGCAGTTGAACGGAATGGATAGTGTCTTGAAAGGAGGATATAAGATGAACATCAACAAAAGCAAAACGAGGATAATGGAATGTAGTCGAATTAAATTGGGTGATGCTGAGGGAATTAGATTAGGAAATGGGACACTTAAAGTAGTAAAGGAGTTTTGCTATTTGTGGAGAAAAATAACTGATGATGGTCGAAGTAGAGAGGATATAAAATGTAGACTGGCAATGGCAAGGAAAGCGTTTCTGAAGAAGAGAAATTTGTTAACATCGAGTATAGATTTAAGTGTCAGGAAGTCGTTCCTGAAAGTATATGTATGGAGCGTAGCCATGTATGGAAGTTAAACATGGACGATAACTAGTTCGGACAAGAAGCGAATAGAAGCTTTCGAAATGTGGTGCTACAGAAGAAAGCTGAAGATTAGATAGGTAGATCATATAACTAATGAGGAGGTAATGAATAGGATTGGGGAGAAGAGAAGTTTGTGGCACAACTTGACTAGAAGAAGGGATCGGTTGGTAGGTCATGTTCTGAGGCATCAAGGGATCACCAATTTAGTATTGGAGGGCAGCGTGGAGGGTAAAAATCGTAGAGGGAGACCAAGAGATGAATTCACTAAGCAGATTCAGAAGGATGTAGGTTGCAGGAGGTACTGGGAGATGAAGAAGCTTGCACAGGATAGAGTAGCACGTAGAGCTGCATCAAACCAGTCTCAGGACTGAAGACCACAACAACAACAACAACAACATTCGCTTATTTCGTATGGTATTATATTTTGGGGTAACTCTTCCCATTCTAAAAGGATATTTTTGGCCCAGAAACGGGCGGTTCGGGCAATAAGTGGTGTGAGTTCACGAACCTCTTGTCGACCTCTGTTCACGAGTCTGGGCATTTTGACATTGGCATCTCAATATATATATTCTTTATTCTCGTTTCTTGTTACCAATATTAGTTTATTCCCAAGAATGAGCAGCTTTCACTCGGTTAATACTCGGCAGAAATCAAACCTGCATTTGGATCGCACTTTCTTAACTCCAGTGCAAAAAGGTGTGCAGTATACAGCTGCATCCATTTTCAATAAGCTGCCACTCGAATTCAAAAATCTTAGCAGTAATCCACGCGCTTTCGAATCGAAACTGAAGTTTCCTCGTGGGTCACTCCTTCTATTCTGTCGAGAAGTTCCTTGAAAAATTAAGCTGATTCTTATTGTATTGCTGATAGCGTTTACTTAAACTTATGGACTGACTTTTTTCAGGTTCATGAACATTTATTTTTATCTGTTATTACTTCTATGTTGTAATTTCATGTACTGACACGTTCCATGATCTTGGAGATTTGCTCCTCAATTCGGTCCTAAGGAACTTGACGTGTAAATAAATAAATAAATAAATAAATAAATATCCAAGCATGTAGCACACTTCATGCCAGTTTGGCACTTGTTGCTTCCCATCTTCATGATTTACCAGTTTTAATGACAAGCATAGTGCCGGCCGCGGTGGTCTCGCGGTTCTAGGCGCTCAGTCCGGAACCGCGCGACTGCTACGGTCGCAGGTTCGAATCATGCCTCGGGCATGGATGTGTGTGATGTCCTTAGGTTAGTTAGGTTTAATTAGTTCTAAGTTCTAGGGGACTGATGACCTAAGATGTTAAGTCCCATAGTGCTCAGAACCATTTGAACCATTTTGAACAAGCATAGTGAATTGTATCTAGCGGTTGCTTGGATTAGTGGCATGTTTCTTGTTGCGTACTTGAACGCAGGTAAAACTGGTTAGTGACTGTGCCTATTGTGTGCAGATGAATTCACCAGTATATGAACAGTTAGGGGCTGCATTGCCTGCGGTCGGCAGACTTCCGTCTGCTGCTCTGAGCAGTAGTGGCATTAAGGAAGCACCTGCAGCGCGAAGTATGGTGGGATGCCTGAAGTCGTAGCGCCTTCCGACACTCCCAACTTGGCCCAGTCACTCTCATTTGAGGGTGAATGGCGAACAATCGCAGGGTTGCGAATCTCTGACTGAAAGACGAAATCGAGTGCTGGCTATATGGATGTCCCGTTATACCTTAAAAACAAAAATGAGGTTTTGCCAGCACAGCAGGTCTCGTCTGTTCGGACAGGGAGCAAATTTATGAAAGCTCCAGGCAAGCACAGAGGGTGTATTTACTGGTTATTGGGAACTCCACTGTTAGACACTTAATGAGGAATAGCAGACAGGTGGGAAACGGACACCAGTGTCCACTCAGTAAACCGATTCGGAAAAACTGACATGTTGTCAACGGGGATTATGTCATTGACTAAATACCTTTTTTTTTAATTTTCTTGTGACAACAATCACAAAAGTTTTGAAACTGCAGTTACTGGTTTCTATGACTTCAGGGACATCGAAAACCGTTAGACTAACATACAGATTGGGGAAATAGTAGGAATTATTCAAGAAAATTTATTATAGCATAAACAATTGTATCATTATTAAATCATAGAGCATATTAATATCTTACGCTATGCTGTATCGTAGATTTACTTCTTATTAAACAATAAATGTTATAAGCAAAAAAAGTCTTACCGGAAAATATTGCACTGTGAAGAACTTAACAAATTAGAAAAACCTTTCTTTGAAGAAAAATTTGAGTTGGCAGATAGAGTCGTCTATTACAAAAGATGTGTAAATGATTTCATTATCCTTTTCAATAGCAGTGAAAAGCAGTTCGAAGAACTAGTTACGAAAATGAGTAACCTACATCAGAAAATTAACTTTACAACGGGACAAATGATCTGAATCTCACTCTTTGAAGGATACAACTGTGACATGAAATTTGTACACAACATAATTATGGAAACGAACAACGTTCTAACAACTTTGGACCAACAGAAGGTAGTAAAGTTCACCTTTCTGGAATAAATAGGTAGAGCGTCTGATAAAAATTTAACACGTTTCGAAAGAATAATAGAAAAATCTCCTTCAAGCAATAAATAACATTAAAATACAGTCACAAATTATAGAAGTAAGTTAATAAGTTTCAATGCTCAGAAGTTAATAGGGTTTCATGTTCTGAGCACTATGGGACTTAACATCTATGGTCATCAGTCAGGTTTCATGTTGCAACTGTTAAATGAAACATATGGGGTGAACTTCAACAGAGATATTTTTTGTGTATTTTGTTACATTAACGAGTAATAATGTAATTGTGATTTACTCAGTTTGTTAAACCAGTAAACTTTGTTTCTGTGAAAATATATTCACAACAGTGAAAAATCATACAACATGAAACCATCAAAACCTACCACAAAAACACAGAGTAATGCAAAAACCCTCAGATAGATGCAAAATTACTGAGATGTGATAACCATCACTGCGCCAACAGCCCATCATAGCGTCTTCTACTGTGTTCAGTGATCCCATATACTAGTTGCATATCAGCCATCAGAAAACTTATCCGTACTGCTGTGAATCACTCTTAATGTACAACTAACACTGCCAGGAAAACAAATTTGACACACAACCGAGAATGTTAGCCTGGAAGTTGCCTGTTATAATTGTCATCTGTTACTCACAAGCACTCTTTGCTTTGTTGCAGTGTCTGTACCTGCCGTTTCTCTTAACTTTGGTGTTTGAGGCAAGCAGTGGCTCAGCCAACGAGAAGTGAAGGCAGCTGAGTAGGTAGTATGGCTCAAATGGCTCTGAGCACTATGGGACTCAACATCTTAGGTCATAAGTCCCCTAGAACTTAGAACTACTTAAACCTAACTAACCTAAGGACATCACACACACCCATGCCCGAGGCAGGATTCGAACCTGCGACCGTAGCAGTCCCGCGGTTCCGGACAGCAGCACCAGAACCGTAGGTAGTATGACCTGTGGTTTTGGAGATGAACAGAAACTCTTATTCTGTTCTGGCTCCTGCCTTGTTCGGTTCTTATGTGTACTACGATGACCACTCTGACGTAGACTGACAAGGAAGGAGAGTGATGCATGACTACTGGATTTGTATACGTGCGATTATAATAATAAGAATTGCAGAGAGTATTTCTCTGTGGATAAGTGCTGGAAAACAAAGCAATATTTGCAGAAAATGTATGATTTCCAGGTCATATTGAGATGAAGGCTTCTTGTCTATACTGAGCCATTATGAGTAACAGATTAGGACTTGCAGTTTCGATTAGCGTGGGGCACTTAGTTTTCTTTCTGTACGGTGCATTTTATTCGGAACCAAGCTGAGTAAATACATTCTTCGTTCACCTAACTTGCTTTGCGTTTTCATTGGTTTCATAAAAACTTTGTAAACAAAGTCTTCGTTATACCATGGCAATATTGCCACAAGGTACTTGTAACATTAATTATGGTGATTCATATAATGTAATTGTATCTTGGGGTTTCAGAAATTATCAGGTAATACGATATATCTAGCATTTATTTTCACACTAAATCCCATTAACCTGAAAATATGTACTTAAATGTTGGTTATTGTCAAACTGCTATATGGCCATGAACTCATACACTGAGGTGAGCCGGCCACGGTGGCCGAGCGGTTCTAGGCGCTTCAGTCAGGAACCGCGCGACCACTACGGTAGATGGTTCGAATCCTGCCTCGGGCATGGATGTGTGTGATGTCCTTAGGTTAGTTAGGTTTAAGTAGTTCTAAGTTCTAGGGTACTGATGACCTCAGATTTAAGTCCCATAGTGCTCAGAGCCATTTGACCCATTTGAACACTGAGGTCACAGAAGTCATGGTATAGCGATATGTACATATATAGATGGCGGTAGTATCACGCACACAAGGTATAAAAGGTCTGTGCATTGGCGGAGCTCTCATTTGCACTCAGGTGATTCACACGAAAAGAGTTCCGACGTGATTATTGCCTCACGATGGGATTTAACAGACTCCGAATGTGGAATGGTACTTGGAGCTAGAAGCATGGGACATTTCACTTCAGAAATCGTTAGGGAATTCAGTATTCTGACATCCACAGAGTCAAGAGTGTGCCGATAATGTGGTGTCACCGCCAGACACCACACTTGCTAGGTTGTAGCCTTTAAATCGGCCGCGGTCCGTTAGTATACGTCGGACCCGCGTGTCGCCACTGTCAGTGATTGCAGACCGAGCGCCGCCACACGGCAGGTCTAGAGAGACTTCCTAGCACTCGCCCAGTTGTACAACCGAATTTGCTAGCGATGGTTCACTGACAAAATACGCTCTCATTTGCCGAGACGATAGTTTAACCTAGCCTTCAGCTACGTCATTTGCTACGACCTAGCAAGGCGCCATTATCAGTTCTTCATTAACGGATTAAAGTTAAGTATTCCACCAGCTACGTCCGTTTTTTCTAAATTCTAATTTCCTTGCCCTGTTCCAGACCTCACGCCAGCCTGCGTGAGCAAAAACGCGTGCCTTTCGGCCTCATTCTATGTTGTGTCGATTCCCTAAGGTCTCGACACAATGAGTGGCTAGGTGCACGCGAAACTAACGCAGACGGGCGTAAATTCTGAAACAGGAGACTGGATGAAAACTATAAAGAAAAGAAGAGAGATTTTAATATACTTAACTTTAATGTAGTCTTGTTCTTGTTGAAATACATCTCTTGCATAGTAGTAAGCAATTAGCAATGATACACATGGCGCCTTGCTAGGTAGTAGCGATGGACTAGCTGAAGGCTATTTAATCTGTCTCTCGGCAAATGAGAGGAATACTTGGTAGGTCTAGTCGCAAGCTATGTCGTCCGTACAACTGGGGCGAGGTCAAGTCCGTGTCTTGTGACCTGCCCTGTGGTGGCGCTACGTTTGCGAATACACAGTGGCGACACGCGGGTCCGACATGTACTACAGGACCGCGGCCGATTTAAGTTACCACCTAGCAAGTGTGGTGTCTAGCGGTGACACCACATTCCTCCCCCGCAAATCGGCGAACGGTCGTGAGATAAGGCTTCCGCCCGCCGTGGGGAGGACCCCATGTTGACGTATGCGATGAGGTGGGGAGCCTAACAACAGGCGAGGCTGTGCCACCCGCACCCGGCCATTCGGTCCGAGGGGAGCTAGGAAACGCCTGCAAACCTAGTCCAGGGTGCACGTCAACATGAGGTGTATGCGCACGTAATGAGACAGAAGGGTCGACCTCCATGTGGTCGGAGCACCCGACGGGCGAAGACGACATCTGGTCCGGAGTGGGCAAGAGGTCCATGGCGGAGGACGGCTGGTCACGGGAAGCAAGCGGCGGCGCGTGACCCAGGGAGGCGCGAGGCGGCTGCAGCGAAGCGTCCGCTGCTGGCGGCGCCGGCGGCGGCTGCGGCGGCGCGACGCCATGAGGCAAAATAGAAGGCATCGTCGGTAACACCTGGGGATGAGGCGAGCCAGTAGATGGGTCCCCAGGGCGCTGACCTGACGGCTCCGTCGCTGAAAGCAGACGGGGAGCGGCAGAACCCAGGCGACGACAGAAGCGCAGCTGATTGAGATGCCGACGCACCTCACCAGAGGCCCCCAAAACCAAATACATCGCGCGGCCGAGGCAGCGAAGAATGCGCCCTGCGAGCCAACGCCGTGAACCGCGATAGTTGCGATAATAGACAACGTCGCCAGGAGCAAAAGCAGGAGTCTGCCGCTGCACAGGAACCTGATGCGGCGGATGCAGCAAAGACATCAAAGTTCGATGAGGACGACCATGGAGCAATTCAGCCGGCGATCGACCATCGCGAGGCTGAGAGCGATATGAGGACAAAAAGAGCAACAAAGCGTCCTCCCGAGAATGCGACTCTTTCAACTTCAACATCTGCGACTTGAAAGTCCGGACCAATCGTTCAGCGGCACCGTTGGACTGAGGCGAAAACGGCGCGGATGTCAGATGTTGAATACCATTGGCCGTGCAGAATGACTGAAATTCTGCGGACAGGAATTGTGGGCCATTGCGTAGCAACAAAACGCAAAACAGTAGCAAGGACAGGGTCAGCAGCTGTGGCAGTAGCTACACGACGAAAATCAATCGGAAACGATGCGACCACGTCATCGGCTTCCGAATCAATGAACATGCAAGCAAGTTCGGAAGAATCGAATGCTTTATCCTCAGCAACAGGCAAACGGGACAACGCATCAGCGTTGCCGTGCTTAGCAGTGGACCGATACAAGATATCGTAGCGGTACTGCGAGAGAAAAAGCGACCAGCGAATGAATTTCTGCGCTGTACGTGGAGGTACAGGCTTGTTCGGATGAAAAAGCGACGTCAAAGGTTTGTGGTCGGTGATGATTGTAAAGTGACGACCATACAAGAAGTCATGAAACTTGGTAACACCAAACACGAGAGCTAAAGCTTCTTTCTCTATTTGTGAATAATTTCTTTGCGCAGATGAGAGCAATTTGGACGCAAAGGCAATAGGGCGATCATGCGAGCCATCCTTGTGCGCAAGCACAGCACCGATCCCGAAATCCGAGGCATCTACCATCAACAAAAGGGGTTTTCGGGGATCGAATGGCGTAAGGCAAGTATTTGAAAGTAACGCCGATTTCAACTGGCGAAAGGCGCGTTCGCATTCCGTCGTCCAGACGAACGGAACACCTTTACGGCGTAAGCGATGAAGCGGAGCTGAAATGGAAGAAGCATTGCGCACAAATCGGTGATAATAATTTACCTTACCCAGCACACTCTGTAGCTGTTTTAAGTTCTGCGGTGACGGCAAGTCCTGAATGGCACGAAGGTGCTCTGGACTCGGATGTATACCTTGGGCGTTAAGGACATGGCCCAGGTACGGTAAGTCACGAGCAAAAAACACACATTTGTCCTTCCTCAAGCGAAGACCATTCTGACGCAAGACCTGAAATAATGTCCGGAGATTCTGCAAATGTTCGGCTTCTGTCTGTCCTGAGATCACAATATCGTCCAGATAGTTCGCAGCAGTAGGGACCGACGCACAAATAGTTTGTAAATATTGCTGAAACAAAGCAGGGGCGGATGCACACCCGAATGGCAGTCTTTTGAAGCGATACAAGCCAAGATGCGTGTTTACCACCAAGACGCGCTGGGAGTCTTCGTCCACAGGTATTTGCAAGTACGCATCTGCTAGGTCCAATTTTGAAAAATATTTTCCCGGGCACAGTTTGTCAAAAAGATCTTCCGGGCGGGGCAAAGGAAAAGTAGCAGTCACAAGTTGCGGATTCACAGTTGCCTGGAAGTCCACACAAAGTCTCAAATTTCCGGAAGGTTTTGGCAAAATTACTAAGGGTGAGGCCCAGAGAGAAGCCTGCACACGTTCAATTACACCTTGAGATTCTAACTCGGCCAATGTTCGTGCGACCTCATCACGCAATGCGTGGGGAACATTGCGCGCTCTGAAAAATTTCGGTTGCGCGTTGTCTTTCAGTTCCAAATGCGCTTCATAGTTCTGAGCGCAACCAAGGCCCGGTGCAAAAATGTCTGCAAATTCTTCACAAAGACAAGAAACACTGGCGGAAGGCACAGTCTGATTCACTGAGAGGACCTGATTTACAATAGACATATTAAACAATTGAAACAAATCTAAACCAAACAAGTTCACTGCACTAGAGGAACGAAGAACATAAAATGACACAAGTTTTGTCTGTCCCTTGTATGTTGCAATAAGGCTGCACTGTCCTAACACAGGTATATGCTGTCCTGAGTAACTAGTTAACGTAACATTTGCGGCACGCAATGGCGGGGCGCCCAGTTGTTTGTACGTGTCGTGATTGAGCAAGGAAACTGCAGCTCCGGTATCGAGCTGGAATGGTATCACTTTTCCTGCAAAGTCTAAGTCCACAAAAAGTTTATTGTCTTGTTGACGACAAGAGCGACTGTCTCGTGCAATTTGAACTGATACAGGTCCAGAAGCACTTGCAACTTTACGGGATTTCCGGCGACGTCGACGCACACGTTGGGTGGGACGAACACAGTCACTGTTAGCTAAAGTGTCACTGGACGGGTGGGAATGAACTACATGAATGTCCATGGGCGAAGGTCCACGAGCCTGATTGTCCTGGGTTCGATTCCGGCGCGAAGCAAAAGGCCTGGAATTATTGCGAGTGTCTGATCTAAGCTTTTTCTGGCAAACACTTTGTACATGTCCTTTCTTGTGACAGTAAAAGCAAATAGCTTGGCGTGACGGGCAATTTTCACGCGAATGTCTAGTTGCACACCGCGGGCAAGATTTCACTGCATTTGCTTGCTGACGCGGCGCACGTGGTTGCAAGCTAGGCGGCCGCAGCGAAGTCGGGCGCGAGGGCCGCTTAGCGGCCCGTGCAGCGGGCCCGGCGGGCCGATTAATGTGACACACTGCTGGCGAAGTTTCAAATGATTCCTGAGCAAAGTCAAGCGTGTCTTGCCTGTCCAATATGTCTATCACTTGTTGCAGGGAGGGATTAACTAGTTTCAAAATCTGTTCCCTTATGCGAACATCAGAAACGTTCTGTGCAATTGCATCACGCACCATAGTATCTGAATATGGGAGGCCACATTCACAGGCAAACGCGCAGTCTCTAGTAAGGCCTTGCAAAGTTGCTACCCACTCCCTGTTAGTCTGACCGGCCGTACGTTTTGTACGAAAAAACGTATACCGTTTTGCAACTACATTTACTGTTTCTTTGAAATAGGCATCCAAAGCAGACAAAATTTCTTCGTAGGTCAGAGTTGCTACGTCGCGTCGGGGAAACAATTTCACTATCACACGGTAGGTAGACACACCGACACAAGAAAGCAAAAACGGCTGCCGCTCTTTACCTTGAATTCCATAAGCTGTGAGGTGGAACCGGAACTGATCGGCCCACTCAGTCCAGCTTTCGGTTGTGGCCTCAAAGGGCCTAAATGGCGGTGCGACAGCGTTGTGTGGCTGCGGTAGCGAAGAAGCGGCTGCCGCCGCATCGGTTTGCAGCGCACGTTGACCCTGGACGAGCTGTCCAAGGGCTTCCAATAACGCCTGCGTCTGCTGATTCTGCAAGCGAAAAAATTCGGACAGTACATCTGGAGATTGCGGCGAAGCCATGACACAAGCAAATTAGAGCAAATAGAACACAAAAACTGCAACGTGGGCGCGGCATCACACCTCGTCGCCAAAATATTGTTGTGTCGATTCCCTAAGGTCTCGACACAATGAGTGGCTAGGTGCACGCGAAACTAACGCAGACGGGCGTAAATTCTGAAACAGGAGACTGGATGAAAACTATAAAGAAAAGAAGAGAGATTTTAATATACTTAACTTTAATGTAGTCTTGTTCTTGTTGAAATACATCTCTTGCATAGTAGTAAGCAATTAGCAATGATACACATGGCGCCTTGCTAGGTAGTAGCGATGGACTAGCTGAAGGCTATTTAATCTGTCTCTCGGCAAATGAGAGGAATACTTGGTAGGTCTAGTCGCAAGCTATGTCGTCCGTACAACTGGGGCGAGGTCAAGTCCGTGTCTTGTGACCTGCCCTGTGGTGGCGCTACGTTTGCGAATACACAGTGGCGACACGCGGGTCCGACATGTACTACAGGACCGCGGCCGATTTAAGTTACCACCTAGCAAGTGTGGTGTCTAGCGGTGACACCACATTCTAGTAACACGGTGTTGGCTCTCCTGCCAACCAAAACAGATAATATCACATTTCAGTCATTACCTTTCACCAAAATGCATTGGCGAACAGCCTCCACTTAACGACTGAGAGCAGTGGCGTTTGTGTAGAGTTATCAGTGCTGACAGGTAATCAACACTGTGTCGAATAACAGCAGAAATCAATATGGGACATACGACGAACATATCCTTTAGAACAGTGCGGCGAAATTCGGCGTTAATGGACTGTGGCAGCAGACGACCGATGTGAGTTCCTCTGCTAATAGCACGAAGTCGCCTGTAGCTCCTCTCCTGGGCTCATGACCATATCCGTTGGACGCTAGACGACTGGAAATCTGTGGCCAGTGTCAGATGAGCCCCATTTTCAGTTGGTAAGAGCTGATGGTAGGGTTAGAGTGTAGCGCAGACCCCATGAACCCATGGACACAACCTGTCGACAAGGTTCCAGCCATTCATGGGCTTCACCTTCCCAAACAATGATGGAATTTTTATGGATGACATTGCACCAAGACACCTGGACACAATTGTTCCTCACTGTTTTGAAGAACATGTTGGACAATTTGAGTGAATGATTTGGCCAAATGGATCGTCCGGCACAAATCCCATCAAACATTTATGGGACATAATCGAGAGGTCAGCTTGTACCCGCCAGGTTAGCTGAGAGCACTAATGCGCTGCTTCCTGGACTCAGGTAGTCGCGCCAGCCCCGGATCGAATCCGCCTGGATGTGGTTTTTAGGGGGTTTTCCAAACCCCGCTAGGTGAATACCGAGCTGGTCCCCACGCCCCACCTTAGTTACTCGAGTCGCAGACATTTGAACATGTTCGCACTATTCCATGTATTACACTCGACGCCGACAGTTGGGGTACGGGTTACATTAATGGGGGGGGGGGGGGGCGGGCGGGGAGGTACGGAGTGGCGACAGGAAGGACATCGAGCCACCCTCTGACACTAACAACGCCAAATCAATAGTAACAAGGCCGATCCCGCGTTGAACGGGACAAAGACAAGGAAATGAAGATGAATCGATAGATCAGCTTGTGCACCAAATTCTGCACCGGCAATACTTTTACAATTATCGATGGCTATACAGGGTGTTACAAAAAGGTACGGCCAAACTTTCAGGAAACATTCCTCACACACAAATAAAGAAAAGATGTTATGTGGACATGTGTCCGGAAACGCTTAATTTCCATGTTAGAGCTCATTTTAGTTTCGTCAGTATGTACTGTGCGTCCTCGATTCACCGCCAGTTGGCCCAATTGAAGGAAGGTAATGTTGACTTCGGTGCTTGTGTTGACATGCGACTCATTGCTCTACAGTACATCCAACAATGTATCAATCCTCATTTCAGTGAAAATGTTCTCTTTACGGATGAGGCTTCATTCCAACGCGATCAAATTGTAAATTTTCACAATCAACAAGTGTAGGCTGACGAGAATCCGCACGCAATTGTGCAATCACGTCATCAACACAGATTTTCTGTGAACGTTTGGGCAGGCATTGTTGGTGATGTCTTGATTGGGCCCCATGTTCTTCCGCCTACGCTCAATGGAGCACGTAATCATGATTTCATACGGGATACTCTACCTGTGCTGCTAGAACATGTGCCTCTACAAGTACGACACAACATGTGGTTCATGCACGATGGAGCTCCTGCACGTTTCAGTCGAAGTGTTCGTACGCTTCTCAACAAGAGATTCGGTGACCGATGGATTGGTACAGGCGGACCAATTCCATGGCCTCCACGCTCTCCTGACCTCAGCCCTCTTGACTTTCATTTATGGGGCATTTGAAAGCTCTTGTCTACGCAAACCCGGTACCAAATGTAGAGACTTCGTGCTCTTATTGTGGACGGCTGTGATACAATACGCCATTCTCCAGGGCTGCATCAGCGCATCAGGGATTCCATGCGAAGGAGGGTGGATGCATGTATCCTCGCTAACGGAGGACATTTTGAACATTTCCTGTATCAAAGTGTTTGCAGTCACGTTGGTACGTTCTGTTGCTGTGTGCTTCCATTCCATGATTAATGTGATTTGAAGAGAAGTAATAAAATGAGCTCTAACATGGAAAGTAAGCGTTTCCGGACACGTGTCCACATAACATATTTTCTTTCTTTGTGTGTGAGGAATGTTTCCTGAAAGTTTGGCCGTACCTTTTTGTAACACCCTGTAGAAGCAGCGTGGCTCACTTTTTCTGCAGGAGACTTGCATGATTTTTTGAGTCCATGCCACGTCCAGCTGCTGCACTGTCCCAAGCAAAAGAAAGACCAACACGATAATAGGAGGTACCCCATGACTTACGTCACCTCAGTGTACATCATTCATTAATGGGATCTTACTGCGATCTTTTGCCTTCAGCAGAAGTACATCCTCAGTCAGAATTGGTTTCCAGGTGGTACAGGTATTTAGACAGCATGTGTTTGCTTACAAAAGTTTTAGTTGATTTCTTCTGAGTTCTAGAAGATAAGTTTCTGTCAAGCTCTTCATATCAGTAATTGGTATGCCATGTTCCATGCAATGTTCCACAAAGATTCTATAGCATTAGATTCTTGATAGAAAAGTGTTCTGAATTACTGTCATGAGCTAAGCATACTCAAAGCGTATGTGTTGCCTATAAGGCAGAATATAGGAAACTTTTTTATGATCAAGTATTAGTTCTTTTGATAAGATAATTACTCATAATTAAATCTCAATCTACTACTACCCACACCAAGGCCTCCCAGGGACTCTGGTCTGGGCCCACGAGTTTGGGTTCTGTGACTTTTGGAGTCTGGCAGTCATCTGCATCCATCACAGTCGGCGCATCTTCACCTTGCAGACAGAAGAAAGGCTGGTGGCCCACACCACAATCAGTGGAGTACCGTCCTCCACCAACCTCCATGCACACCTATACGACCGTCCTCTCTTACCACATCTGGGCCTTCTTCCTCTCCTCCACCCTCGACGGCCCTCCCAATGATTCTACCTGTATAAGATGCTATGTATTGCTCACCCTCTTTCGTTCACATTTCAAGTCCCCTCCAAGCACATCAGGACCTGGGCGTGGACAGCCAAGCACCAAAGAAAGGAGTACTGTATGGACAGTAGGCGCCACTTCCACCAGATTTGTCTCCTGCCCCCTAGCCCCAGCATGCTCACATGGATATGTTTCCATTGTTGGTGCCCCAAGTGGCCAGCGTCCTACCCACAGGCATCCCTCCGTGGCGAGACCATCACTGCTGAGGTCGTTTTGGCCATACCCTCCAGCGCAGACCAACAGGGATCTCTTCACAGGACAGGGTGTGTCAACCAGCAGTGTCACAGAGGTCATGGATGTCGCCTTTCTGTAATCACTGAGCGCCATCCCACACTACAGGGGAGGGATGCAGGAGTGGC
This sequence comes from Schistocerca nitens, assembly GCF_023898315.1. NCBI lineage: Eukaryota > Metazoa > Arthropoda > Insecta > Orthoptera > Acrididae > Schistocerca > Schistocerca nitens. The sequence continues at coordinate 78,318,464 of NC_064616.1, read as the reverse complement.
ACCAGCTTACAGTCACTCCAGAAAAAGGAGAGGGCTGTGAAAACCCACAGTTGCCAGCACCCTGTTGTATGTCAAACTTCAGCAGGGCATGAGGCCCACACTGTGACATGACAGGTAAGCTTGGCCACCAGGAGGAGGCATATTCTGACAGTGTTGACAGCCATACATCAAGAGCAGCATGTGCAGCCGTCGCCCAGTGCCACCACTTGGTATGTCACATGTCATTCTACACTCCTGGAAATGGAAAAAAGAACACATTGACCCCGGTGTATCAGACCCACCATACTTGCTCCGGACACTGCGAGAGGGCTGTACAAGCAATGATCACACGCACGGCACAGCGGACACACCAGGAACCGCGGTGTTGGCCGTCGAATGGCGCTAGCTGCGCAGCATTTGTGCACCGCCGCCGTCAGTGTCAGCCAGTTTGCCGTGGCATACGGAGCTCCATCGCAGTCTTTAACACTGGTAGCATGCCGCGACAGCGTGGACGTGAACCGTATGTGCAGTTGACGGACTTTGAGCGAGGGCGTATAGTGGGCATGCGGGAGGCCGGGTGGACGTACCGCCGAATTGCTCAACACGTGGGGCGTGAGGTCTCCACAGTACATCGATGTTGTCGCCAGTGGTCGGCGGAAGGTGCACGTGCCCGTCGACCTGGGACCGGACCGCAGCGACGCACGGATGCACGCCAAGACCGTAGGGTCCTACGCAGTGCCGTAGGGGACCGCACCGCCACTTCCCAGCAAATTAGGGACACTGTTGCTCCTGGGGTATCGGCGAGGACCATTCGAAACCGTCTCCATGAAGCTGGGCTACGGTCCCGCACACCGTTACGCCGTCTTCCGCTCACGCCCCAACATCGTGCAGCCCGCCTCCAGTGGTGTCGCGACAGGCGTGAATGGAGGGACGAATGGAGACGTGTCGTCTTCAGCGATGAGAGTCGCTTCTGCCTTGGTGCCAATGATGGTCGTATGCGTTTTTGGCGCCGTGCAGGTGAGCGCCACAATCAGGACTGCATACGACCGAGGCACACACGGCCAACACCCGGCATCATGGTGTGGGGAGCGATCTCCTACACTGGCCGTACACCACTGGTGATCGTCGAGGGGACACTGAATAGTGCACGGTACATCCAAACCGTCATCGAACCCATCGTTCTACCATTCCTAGACCGGCAAGGGAACTTGCTGTTCCAACAGGACAATGCACGTCCGCATGTATCCCGTGCCACCCAACGTGCTCTAGAAGGTGTAAGTCAACTACCCTGGCCAGCAAGATCTCCGGATCTGTCCCCCATTGAGCATGTTTGGGACTGGATGAAGCGTCGTCTCACGCGGTCTGCACGTCCAGCACGAACGCTGGTCCAACTGAGGCGCCAGGTGGAAATGGCATGGCAAGCCGTTCCACAGGACTACATCCAGCATCTCTACGATCGTCTGCATGGGAGAATAGCAGCCTGCATTGCTGCGAAAGGTGGATATACACTGTACTAGTGCCGACATTGTGCATGCTCTGTTGCCTGTGTCTATGTGCCTGTGGTTCTGTCAGTGTGATCATGTGATGTATCTGACCCCAGGAATGTGTCAATAAAGTTTCCCCTTCCTGGGACAATGAATTCACGGTGTTCTTATTTCAATTTCCAGGAGTGTATATAACCCCAGAGAGGAGAGACTTCTGTCTCATTCCGTAATGTCCCATGTGCTAGTAAACTTCATTCCACTTGCAGATCATTGTATGTGAAACTGATACCGACCAGTCTACATACAAGGACTATGTACTGAATTCTGCATTGTTTTGATGTTCAAGTGAATGTGATTTTATTCACATTCTCAATTGTGTGCATTACTACAGTTAGGATAATTAGGTGTTTGGTGGTGAATTATTGCATGTACTGTTGGTTTCTTTTTTAATTTTTGCAACAGGAGTGTGCTTGTGAACATTTTTGGTGGACTTGGTGTCTTGAGTGGTCACCTGAAATTTTGTTTGATTTTTGTTGGTCTTACCGTTCAGTACATGATGGAGAAGTCTACAGTTAGTCAGTGGGAGACCAGAAGGCCACTTTTAAAAAAAGTAAGGAGAGGGATAAGGAATCCAAGGTGATGGAACATTCTGACTCAGATAGTTTGTTAGCTGCTGTTACTGCAGGAAATGATACTAACTTTAGTAGTGACTCTCCCTTTCAAACAGTCACTGTTGAATTCAGTGATATTGATGTTAATATTAATGGAATAAGTAGAGTAGTCATATGTGAGAGTGCTGTTATTTCTTATGTGACTCAGGCAAATGAGTCTACTAATAATTGTGAGGAATCAGTAGATGGTTCTGCAGCTTGTTTCGTTCACGCTGAGACATTGAACGCTAATTCAGTTCCAATTCCTACAGTTGATCACGATTTCTTTAGTGGGTTGTTGGCATCCATGGAGAAATTAGAGCCTAGTAATAAAGAAGTGAATAAGAATTTGTCAGAGGAAATTGATACTAGTGCGAAGGGATTTGATGAGAAATCAGGTCACAATGAGACTGAAGCTGGTGTGAATGGGCTTAATGAGAAACTGACAACTAGTAATCAGGAACTGAGTAACGATTTACCTGAGAAGGTGTTACTACCTTGCAGAGACAGCTGCATAGCTCGGAGAAAAAATGCGAATATATTACTGGAACAGTTAAAAGGAAATTTACTGGACTTAGCACTCAATTGAGGGAGGAATTATATTCAGAATTTGTTTAGAGGATAGTTACTGTTGAAAGTGTACTTGGAAATACTGAAGAAGGTCAGATTAAATTTCAGGAAGCTATTAACAAACACAATGTACAGTTACAAGGCGAATTTCAAAATTTGATGGAGGAATGTGAAAAGAATCAGAGAGATCAGTCATAAAAATTTTACGCAATACAGAAGTGGTTACTCAAATACTCAAGAACAAATTTCAACGCACACTACATTATTATGATTTTTTGAAAAGAATTTTGAGGATTAGATCACAGAAGGAGATAGGAGATGGCAGGGAACAGGTTAAAAAGACAGTTAAACAGTCTTATGACGTAGGAACTGATTGTTAATGGTGAACACGTTTCTGGTGGTACTGTACCTGTGGCTGATAGTGAGTATGAAGAGGTGAGATCATTCTTAAAGTTTAAGGCAGGCCAGATAGAAAGAAACAGGAGAAGAATCGAACTAGGTCAAGTATTAAATGAGAGAGTCTAAGATAGGAGAAAGGTTGGGTGCAGGTGTTACAGAAGGCCACTGTTACAGCAGAGTCATGTACCTGATGATGATATGGATTCAGGTCATAAAGATGAGTCTGATCCTGTGTCTCATAATGAGGGAAGGAGAACCTATTATAGCCCTCTCATTTCAGTCATGAGAATATAATTTGTGGAGGTATGTCTGGTTTTGACTATAATCATTTCTTATGTGAAAAAAAGTTTCGGATACTATTGATCCTCATGCTTGGTTGCAACAGTTTGATTTTTCACCTTCGCCAACATGGCCTCCAGGTCATGAAGTTGAGTTTGTATATGGTTACTTACAAGGTGAGACTGCTGTGCAGATGTGGACATTGGTTAGGGACTGTGAGTTTTACGGGGAATTGAGGCATTTGTTCTCGTCAACACATTGGTCTGAGACAGCACAGGGAAGTATCACACATGGTGTTCTGATGATAAAAAGTTTTAATCCTTCTGCCTTTAATAATCCTGCATGTTTCTTTGAAAATATCTTGTTGAAAAATCAGTTTCTGTACACTAAATGAAATCAATACAGACATTTTATTGATATTATTGTATTTATATTTGTGACAATTATAATCTGTAACCTATGAAGCACTCCACCAATCAGGATGATACTGATCACAGAAACAAGGAAAACAATAATTACCACCACATACAGCACATGCAATGAGAGCTAAATTTTTGCATGTGTCTGGTTTTTCCACTGTGTCTATTGCAAAACAAACTTGATTTAGATTCATAAATGGTTCCCAGTTATCACACGATTTTATTCTATAACACACATACCTGTTGCCAGAATTATGTGGGAATGAAGAGAAAAGTGCTGTCAGCGAGATTTGATCCAGAGATCTCGCGCTAACTGAATAGCTTACTCGATCGGTTGCAGAATCCTTGAATACTAGTGACCATTCAAAACGTATAACGACGCTTAAAATTTTCAAACTCGATTTTTTCAAAAATGGTTGACAGTTGCGACTCAATGTTTACATATGTTGAAGTCCTAGCCATGTCTTACACGCCCTATCAACATGAATCAAATTTGTGACTGGAATTTCGTAAGGTCCCCTTGTTAGATCAATCGATCGTGACAACTGGTGGTAGTTCTTTAAACTTCGGTGGGCTGAGCATGCATCCAAATTCATCACACTCGTAGTTAAAAGAGTGAAACCACACGTTATATCTAACAGTAAACCAATATAGTCATTGTTCTAGTGAAATTGTAGATTATCATATTGGTATTATTCACTGGTTAGGTTACAAATACACTGGATTCCTTATTTACATTACTTGTCTGTCTGTCTGCAGTGCCAGAATAATGAATCAAGGCGTTTCTAGTTGAACAGATGTCTTTATTGATCAGCTATTTCTTGATGTCGATGGTAGAATTGGATACTCGTAGAGCTCTTATGAATGGATATTTAATGGTAGCAGAACTCCAGAATTTAGCACACGTAAAAGCTTCAGAATGTCTTCACCGGATACGTATATGTGCAGCACTTTCCACACCAAGTTATCCAAAACAATTTTAACTTCTGCTGCTTGCGCTCCTTGCATGTACACGGGCACTTCTAACGAGATTCAGTTCTTGTTTGGCATTCATAATGACGTGTTTATTGAACCGCAAAACACTTTGAGAGGGATGGACATACTAAAGTGATTACTTATGTATCCGTCAGTAACCATCCTCCATTTTGCATAGCACTCAGGCCGCATCTGATGCGGATACGTAAGTTTTGAGTGTTGTGGTCGCAATGTTTCTTGAGTGATAGACTTCAGTGCCATTAAGTTCATATCATACTTTTTGAAACAGAAAGGCGAACGCTTCACATGTATGTCGCCATGTTTCTGCTGAAGCAGTTACATCAATCTTCTTATAAATGTGCTGTAAATGTATATGAAACTTCTGCTTGCAATTGTTAAATCATCTTGACGAATCGGAATTCTTATCTCATTGTCATTATTGAATGTCGGTGAAGTAAAACGTTCCTGGGAGATATATTCCTGTCAAATGTTTGGCTCGTCATTTGTTGTTATTTCATGTGATGTCATTTTGAGATTCCATACTGTCGAATTGAGGAATTCGTAATTCTGGCATGCTACCACATTGTTGCAGAATGGAGTACTGGCTGGTGTGTGGTCTGATATTACACCGATAGTGCTCCTTCAAATGAAGATGTACCATGATTTTCTCTCCTCGAAAATAAACTAAATTTCCATTCTGGTCAACAATGTTCAACTCGGGGTGGTCTAATATCTGAAGTCCTGAGAGGTATACTGGGCTACTCAGCACCTCAACAAGTTTGTATCCTGGTCCCACTGTAGGCAGAAAGCCATTGGTTGTACGTATTCATCAGCCATTGAGGTAAGAATTCATTGCAATATCACAATGGACATCGATCATGCTGACAGGTACAATATCCACTGGTTGATGCCACTCTAGAATTTTCTTGATATTATTAACCAAAGTTTGACTCCTCGAGAAAACTCAGTACTGAGCTGTCCTGACTAAAGTCTATCGTTTACCTTGTTGTTTTTACTCTGGTTTCAACATATTAACATTTGCATATAAGTCAAATCCTTTTACATATCGTCTTATAACTCTATTTAGATTGTAAATGGCATATGAGCCAGGAGGAATCTCCACAAGTTTGCCACCTCCTAGACGAAGTTATTGTTTGTCTTGGTGATATTTGGTATGCTGTTGTCAGTTTCCCGGCTGATCAATACAGTACTGCATTCTCCCTTGCTTGATCTATTAGGGGCAGGGGGTGGGGAAGTAATTTTCACTTAATACAAAGGAGCACTCTTTTAAAGTCACCGTCTCCGGCCATCCTGATTTAGGTTTTCCGTGATTTCCCTAAATCGTTTCAGGCAAATGCCGGGATGGTTCTTGTGAAAGGGCACGGCCGATTTCCTTCCCAATCCTTCCCTAACCCGAGCTTGCGCTCCGTCTCTAATGACCTCGTTGTCGACGGGACGTTAAACACTAACCACCACCACCACTTTTAAAGTCAGGGTGTACAACAGCACATGTAAAGTTAAACTGATGTATTGATGTTCATGCTGCTTGCTTTTATGCATTTGTCAGGAGAAACATTAGACTGAAATATTCACAGAGGCCTAAATCGAAGTCTTGGTAGAATCGAAAATTGTAGAATACTTGGCTGTTGGTGAACCAGAGTATAGGGAGAAAGCAGTTTCTACCCCACTCTCCATTGTTGCCAGATGTATCCAAGAAGGTGGCGATGACGTCACCCAAGATGGCGGGTGTAGACTTGGCAACAGTGCTTGACTTCATCCAAGATGGCGGCCATGATATCATTCAAGATGGCGGATCTTGGAGAGAAGTTAGAATTTGGGCAGGAAGATTGGTCAATTGGGCTATCTCCACTAACCTAACCCCCTCTCCCCACCCCTCCCCCAGAAAATGGTGGCAAGTTCAAATTCCATCAGGACAATGCCACCTGTACTAACCTAAGAAAATGGCGGGAAGACAGGTCAATTGGGATACCTCCACTAACCTAAGTCATCTGACCCCCACCTCTTTCTATGGATTGGCAGGAAGTCTGAATTTTGGAGGGGCTATCTCTACTGTGGTGTCACCGCCAGACACCACACTTGCTAGGTGGTAGCCTTTAAATCGGCCGCGGTCCATTAGTATACGTCGGACCCGCGTGTCGCCACTGTCAGTAATTGCAGACCGAGCGCCACCACACGGCAGGTCTAGAGAGACGTACTGGCACTCGCCCCAGTTGTACAGCCGACTTTGCAAGGAACGGTTCACTGACAACTACGCTCTCATTTGCCGAGACGATAGTTAGCATAGCCATCAGCTACAATTGCTATGACCTAGCAAGGCGCCATAATCCTTTGCCATATATATTGTGGTTATAACATGTATCATCAAGAGCGATGTTCTACAAATGTGGATTAAAGTTAAGTATTCCAGAAGCTACATACTTTTCTTTATAGCATTCATTACGTATCCTGTTTCAGACCTCAGGCCAGCCTCCGTGAGTTTAATCGCGTGCCTTTTGGCTTCCTCTCATTGTGTCTAGGCTGTCTTGTCTAGACACAACATCTACTAACTTAAGAAAATGGTGGAAAAGAAAGGGCATTTCGGTTGCCTCCACTGACCTTAGTTGCCGGACTGCCACCTCTTTCTAGGGATTAGTGGGAAGAGGACTCAATGTGTGCTGGACATATCTTTATTTTTCATGCACTATTTATTTAAACAATTAGAGGTAGTACCACCAAGTGTAGTCGCCATGGGGTCCAGAGTCCAACTGACTTAGTACACAGTACTGCCACCAGAGGGTGCTGTCATCCATCCCGTGATGTAACCCAAGATGGCTGTCTGGAGGGGGAAATGACTCAGCATGCACTAGGCTGCTGAAGAGAGGAAGGAGTGTACTTTAGTTATTTTGGAACAGTTTATTTACAGATGGATTTTGAGAGATATTATATTTATCACACTGATACAGAACACACGCTCTGACATGCTTGGGGTCACGCCACAGAGCCCACAGGCCTAAATAATGCTCTGCAGACACACAGACAACTCCTAAATTACCGAAATAATTTCAGTATACAGCACACAGACATGCAAACTCCTCCTAAATAATACAGTACACTGATGTGCAGACACGAAATCAACTTGTAAACTGTCCAAATAACACATAGCACAGCCTACAGACCTGCTCACAAAATAATGCAACAGACATGCAAACAACATGCGTATGCACCGCCCTCCACCTCCCTCACCGCTGGACCGCACAGGAGACTACCGCACATGCTCCCAGAAGTTGGGATGCATTGACAGCCCTGCGAAATGATGTGGGGTCAGCTGCCAAGCCATGCACAGGTGCCTGTTCGGGTTCCTCAATCATGAGGTGGAGGCATCCCTTTCATACTTGACACCTGAGAAACTTCTTTCGAAATACGTGATCACCTAGATACCATTGCTGACGCGACTGGACAGGAGCAAAGACCTATTTGAAGAGTGCAGATGCTCCAACGGGGCAGGCGCATGAAGGCCACCACCAGAACAAGGCATTGCTCTCATGCCACTGCTGCCTACAGCAAGTAGGTGAAAGTTGCCTCTGTTTTCGGGTATACAGTTAGGGTTCTTCAAGTGTTATAGTGACGTCACAGAACTCCAAGGCGCGCTCACGCCGGTCCCATATGTGAGACACCTCTGAGCAGTATGGGTGTCTACCATTGCTGACGCGATGCCTATGGATACTGACATCACAGAATAGCACAGGGTGCTTTGTTCCTAACGGAACATGCGAGCTGCATCTAACCGTCCATGCGTACACAGCGTGGCTGATGCATCACGCGAAAGTCCATCCTACTATCAATATACGTCTCAGAGATGTTAAACGTTCTCACCAATAAAAGCCTGTGCACACTTGTGAAAACACAGTTAATCATAAAAGCATTCTTGTTGTTTGGAAAGAGAGCACTGTCTAAGCACAGACGGGGGGAAATCAGAACAATTATGCAAACAGAATTCAAAGCACTGTCTCACAGAAGAGAAAAATATAGCCGGAATTTTCGGTACCCTACGGCTATATGTCTAGAGATGTCCTAATGTGACAGTGGTTGATGAGTGATGGCGTCCCCGCCGAAGATGGATGGTCTGCATCAACTTGTCTTTGAACACTTGCTTTCTCAGAACTTTCCGTACATACCTTGCCTCCATCTTGTTCAAATCAGTTTGTAGACCCTCCTACATCCCGGCACAAAGGATGTCTTGTAAATGAATAGAGCATTATTACTGTATTTTGTACAGACCACCATATTGCACCAACAATTAAACCCTGCAATGTGCCCTACAGATCGTCAAATATGGGAAAACTCTTACTCAATTACACTGCTGTTCCACTGAGGAGAGGGCAAAACAGATCACCAACCCAGCAATATATCACCGTGTACCATGTCAATGTAGTAAACATACAATTTGTATCCTGCACCATACGAAATCACTCCTTTACATCATTCGTACATATACCGCGAAGACAAACAGCACCATATACACTCTTCGCAGCACTAGATATTTCCCTGCGAGGTCGGCGGTCATCCACCCCCGACGGGTGACCTGAGCACCCTCAGCAGACCAAAGTCACTCTCAGAACTGTTCTAAAAACTCGGGCTCGTCCCTCCTCGGAACAAACGTGTTACTGTTTCTGGTCTGGACTTGCTTGCTTGCTTGCTATTCTACACCCATCTCCAGACTCTGGGATTACAAGAAGACATGTATTTTCGTATGGTTTGCCATAATATTATACCATTTTCTCGATATCAAGCACATAGCAGTAATGTACCGATCGCTCGCACAACATAATTCAGAAGATACAGACTTGAAATTATTTCTCTACAAACCCGAAACTTTACCTAGGTGGGGCGATCTGTAAACCACTGACTAACTAGACATTTATCACATCTGTGAAGACATGGTGACTACACTTGATAGTGGTGCTACCTCTAATTGTTTAAATAAATAATGCATGTAAAATATGGATTTGTGTCCAGCACATGTCGAGTCCTCTTTCCACCAATCCCTAGGAAGAGGTGGCGGTCGGGTAACTTAGGTTGGTGGAGGTAGCCCAAGTGCCCTTTGTTTCTCGCAATTTTCTTAAGTTAGTAGAGATAGCCCAAGTGACCTTTCTTCCCTCCAGAATTCAGACTTCCCACCAGTCCCTAGGAAGAGGTAGCGGTCAGATGACTTAGGTTAGTGGAGGTAGCCCAATTGTCCTATCTTCTCGCCATTTTCTTAGGTTAGTAGAGATAGCATTGTCCTGATGGAATTTGAACTGAGGGAGGGGAGAGGAGGGGGGTTAGGTTAGTGGAGGTATCCCAATTGACCTATCTTCCCGCCAAAATTCAAACTTCCTGCCAAAATCTGACATATTGTATGAAGTCATGGCCGCCACCTTGGATGATTTCATGTGCTGTTGCCAAGTCTACACGCCACTATCTTGGATGACATCATCGCCGCCATTTTGGATATATCTGGCAACAATGGAGAGTGGGGTAGAAACTGCTTTGTCCCAATACTAACCAGCAGTGCAGTTCTTCCATCAGACAAGCAAATTAATGTAGAACATGTTATTCCGTCTTGTTTTTAACATATACAACTCACTGCATTCCAGATTCTCCTCTAACATACAAATTTGTGATTCTACATTCTTGCATTTCCTAATTGTCTTTGGCAATGTACTCCACATAAACACACCATGAAATCTTGGGACTTTGAGTTTCTTGATGAAATGAAGCAGATCTGTGTTGGTAAGAGGCCTGCCTGGTGGTATAGTTAGGGGACTTTTTTTAATAAACATTCTAAGTCCTTTTTTGTGTGGTTTTAAATACAGCCCTTCATCTACATTCATATAGCTGCTCCTCAGCATTTTGTGTATTCTTTACTCTTTCGGCAATGGCAGTTCCTCCTCTTGCTATTGACGTAATTGCTGATAGGCCCACTATTGCGGGAATTAGAAACAGGATAATTCCACCAGATGTCTTAGGTATTGACAGAACCCTAAGTGTTTTAACATGGCTTCTTCTTCTTACTCCTTGCTTTTTCTTCCTCAATACACTTTTTGCCACTACCACTGTTAACTGGATGCAATTTTTTAAACATCTCAAAGGTTTCTGCTTTAGTGTACGATGAGCTTCGTTCATCATTTGGTTTAAATTAACTCCAGTACCTAATTTCAGTTTGGTACACATTGGTTAATCAACTGAGAATGCAACACATTTTCCTTTACCTATGCCTCTTACAGAAATGTTTACTTTACTTCATGAGCTAAAGTTATATCTGCAGCGTGACTTCTGTGAAACCTTGATCTGCAGCATACGCTAAATCATGCTGCTTCCAGGTTTTGTCAAGTAGATTAATCCCTTTAGCATCACAAGCCAGATGCTTATTTTAGTTTCCTTTCATGTCCATAGAAGTCACATCCAGGAATTGCAGTGCCAGTGGCAGTTTACTGAGAATACCACTGCCACCTCTGATGTATGCCCTAACACACATGTTAAGCTACTGAACTGTCTGAGGTTTATGCATCCTGTTGTATACCAAATGGCAAGAGTTCATCCAACTGTTCTGCGATGATGGAAAGTAAAGCTGAGCCATTTCGCTCAAGTCTTCGTCCTGTGACGCCTTACAAAATGCTCTATGAGAAATACGTCTGGTTAAGAACTTTCCTGTAATTCCTCGGTGTAAATATACGCTGTAATTTCTTCATACTCACTGTCCTTTAAGATGTACATTATCAGGTTTGTCCTCTGTATCAGTTTCGAAATATGTACCATTACACTGAATTTCTGCTTGTGGATTCACCATCTTAATAGAACTGTATACTGCATTCAGAAGCCCATTGTCACATACAATAGTAGGTTTCATTTTAATCATATGATGTTCATCTCGATTATACTCTCCGATAATTTGTGAGGGAATGTCTATGAACCACGAAGATGAAACTGCATCCACATACAGTTTTTACAATTCTTATCAGATGCCCCACAATACTCGCTTTTATGTGGCAGACTGTAGAATCACCGTCACTTACTTGAGATCATGAACAACAAAAAAGGCACTCAACCAGAAAGCAACTTGTGAGAAAAGTCAGAACTTTACAATATTCTACCAAAAAGAATGTAAATGAAGCAGGAAAGTCTGTCCATGAAATATCGCATATTATTTGCAGTTGATTATCGACGTTTAAAAATACTTTTTTTTAATCCGATAACGCAATTTTGCAATGTAAATGTTCTATGTAATACTTCAGCCCCATTGGACATACAAGCCGATGCAACCCAAACGAATTATCTGAATGGGACCGAAATCGGTAGATGTAATATACGTATACAGACAAACAAATGATTACAATTCCACAAAATTTTGATGATTTATTCAAGAGACAGACCTTCACAAATAGAGCACGTCAATAACGTGTTGGTCCACCTCTAGCCCTTATGCAAGCAGTTATTCGGCTTGGCATCGATTGATAGAGTTGTCGGATGCCCTCCTGAGGGATATCGTGCCACATTCTGTCCAATTGACGTGTTAGATCGTCAGAATCCCGAACTGGTTGGAGGGCCCTGCCGTAATGCTCCAAACGTTTTCAACTGGTAAGAGATCCAGCAACCTTGTTGGGCAAGAACGGGTTTTGCAGGCATGAAGACAAGCAGTAGAAACTCTCGCCATATGCGGGTGGCCATTATTTTACAAAACTGTAACCACGGGATGGCTTGCCATTAAGGACGTCAAAATGAGGGGTAGAGTATCGTCGACGTACCGTTGTGTGTAAGGGTACCGTGCATGACAACCAAATGGATACTGCTATGAAAAATATGGCACCTGAGACCATCGACAGTCAGTTTGGTATCCCACTGCTGTCTGGGGCGTATCCAGACACGTCTTCGCCACTCACTGGGGCTCAGTTCGAAGTGGGACTCATCACTGAAGAGAGTCAATGAGATTCTAGGCTGAAGACGTGTCTGGAGGAGCCGTGGACAAGGTGAGATACCAACTTGGCTGTCGCCCCCACATATGGGTGGTAATAAAGAGTCACGGTCCAGGCTGCCATTTCTTTTCACAGCAGGACCCATTTGGTTGTCATCCACAGCACCCTTACAACACAGCGTTACGTCGATGACGTTGGTTGGTTGGTTGATTTGGGGGAGGGGACCAAACAGCGAGGTCATCAGTCACATCGGATTAAGGAACGATGGGGAAGGAAGGTGGCCATGCCCTTTCAAAGAATCATCCCGCCATTTGCCTGAAGCGATTTAGGGAAATTACGAAAAAACCTAAATCAGGATGGCCGGATACTGGTTTGAACCGTCGTCCTCCCGAATGCGAGTGCAGTGTGTGACACACAAGTCGCTAGGTCGACGATGCTCTGCGTTCCGTTTTGTTGTCCTTAATGGCAATCCTCCTGAGCTTACATATCTGCGAGATAATTCCCGCCCACGCAGAGCGAGAGTTTCGTCTGCTTGTCTTCGTACTTGCAAAACCGTTCCTTGGCCAGCAAGGCACCGAATCTCTCCCCAGTTGAGAATATTTGGAGCATTATGGGAGGGCCCTCCAACCAGCTAGTGATGTTGACGATTTAACACACCTGTTGGACAGACTTTGGCACGATATCCCTCAGGAGGACATCGAAGAACTCTGCCAATCAATGTCAAGCCGAATAACTGCTTGCATAAGGGCCAGCGATGAACCAATGCAATATTGACTTGCTCAATTTTTGAACCTCTGTCTTTTGAATAAATAGTCAAATTTTTGTGAAACTATAATTATTTGTTTGTCTGTACATACAGGGTGGTCCATTGATCGTGACCAGACCAAATATCTCACGAAATAAGCGTGAAACGAAAGAACTACGAAGAACGAAACTTGTCTAGCTTGAAGGGGGAAACCAGATCGCACTATGGTTGGCCGGGATGGCGCTGCCATAGGTCAAACGAATATCAACTGCGTTATTTTTTAAATAGGAACCCCCATTTTTATTACATATTCGTATAGTACGTAAAGAAATATGAATGTTTTAGTTGGACCACGTTTTTCGCTTTGTGATAGATGGCGCTGTAATAGTCACAAACGTATAAGTACGTGGTATCACGTAACATTCCGTCAATGCGGACGGTATTTGCTTCGTGATACATTACCCATGTTAAAATGGAATGTTTACCAGTTGTGGAAAAGGTCGATATCGTGTTGATGTATGGCTATTGTGATACAAATGCCCAACGAGCGTGTGCTATGTATGCTGCTCGGTATCCTGGACGACATCATCCAAGTGTCCGGACCGTTCGCCGGATAGTTACGTTATTTAAGGAAACAGGAAGTGTTCAGCCACATGTGAAATGTAAACAAATGATGATGCCCAAGTAGGTGTTTTAGCCGCTGTCGCGGCTAATCCGCACATCAGTAGCAGATAAATTGTGCGAGAATCGGGAATCAAAAAAGTCGGTGTCGAGAATGCTACATCAACATCGATTGCACCCGTACCATATTTCTATGCACCGGGAATTGCATGGCGACGACTTTGAACGTCGTGTACAGTTCTGCCACTGGGCACAAGAGAAATTACGGGACGATGACAGATTTTTTGCATACGTTATGTTTAGCGACGAAGCCTCATTCACCAACAGCGGTAACGTAAACTGGCATAATATGCACTATTGGACAATGGAAAATCCACGATGGCTGCGACAAGTGGAGCATCAGCGACCTTGGCGGTTTAATGTATGGTGCGGCATTATGGGAGGAAGGATAAGTGGCCCCCATTTTACTGATGGCAATCTGAATGGTAGAATGTATGCTGATTTCCTACGTAATGTTCTGCCGATGTTGCTACAATATGTTTCACTGCATGACAGAATGGCGATGTACTTCCAACATGATGGATGTCCCGCACATAGCTCGCGTGCTGTTGAAGCGGTATTGAATAGCATGTTTCATGACAGGTGGATTGGTTGTCGAAGTACCATACCTTGGCCCGCACGTTCACCGGATCTGACGTCCCCGGATTTCTTCTGTGGGGAAAGTTGAAGGATATTTGCTATCGTGATCCACTGACAACGCCTGACAACATGCGTCAGCGCATTTTCAGTGCATGTGCGAACATTACGGATGGTGAACTACTCGCTGTTGAGAGGAATGTCGTTACACGTATTGCCAAATGCATTGAGGTTGACGGACATCATTTTGAGCATTTATTGCATTAATGTGGAATTTACAGGTAATCACGCTGTAACAGCATGCGTTCTCAGAGATGATAAGTTCACAAAGGTACATGTATCACATTGGAACAACCGAAATAAAATGTTCAAACGTGCCTACGTTCTATATTTTAATTTAAAAAACCTACCTGTTACCAACTGTTCGTATAAAATTGTGAGCCATATGTTTGTTACTATTACAGCGCCATCTATCACAAAGCGAAAAAAGTGGTCCTACTAAAACATTCATATTTCTTTACCTACTACACGAATATGTAATAAAAAATGGTGGTTCCTATTTAAAAAAACGCAGTTGATATCGGTTTGACCTCTGGCAGCGCCATCTAGCGGGCCAACCATAGCGCCATCTGGTTTCCCCCTTCAAGCTAGACAAGTTTCGTTCTTTATAATTTTTTCGTTTGACGCTTATTTCGTGAGATATTTGGCCCAGTCACGATCAATGGAGCACCCTGTATACACCACATCTGCCGAATTCCGTCTCATTCAAATAATTCCTTCGTGGTGTGTGTTTTTCCTTTTTTTTTTTTTTCTTTAGTGTGTATATACCATGAGAAACTCTTCAGGTCAAAACCCGAACATTCAGTGGTTGGTCTCAAAAACGTGGTAACCGAACTCTACTATGAAAGATTTAAAGATGTAGGAGAAGAAAAAAATGCTACAAAAATTGCAAAAAAACTCCCATGAGTGTTCATTTCACGTTTCCTATTCCATGATAAATTTATTTAAAACCATTCAAATTTTAAGTACAGTACCTAGCAATCATACCTCTATAAGTACCCAACAAGTCGCTGCAGACGATAGTGGTACCCCTAGTTGCCCTAGGCTATCACTGATGAGCCAAAACATTATGAACATAGACCCAAAGAGAGACTGTGTAACACCCCACCCGTCACTTAGCTGGTTTTGGCGTGTGTTCACCCCAACTAATTGACT
Organism: Schistocerca nitens; assembly: GCF_023898315.1. Taxonomy (NCBI): domain Eukaryota; kingdom Metazoa; phylum Arthropoda; class Insecta; order Orthoptera; family Acrididae; genus Schistocerca; species Schistocerca nitens. Next base: position 78,302,540 of record NC_064616.1, on the reverse strand, counting down.
AACAGATCAACAGAGAGTGCAAAACTGCCGCAATATCGGATAACGCAAAAAAGTAATATGGCCCTGTGACTCCTGATTGAACTGCAGCGGCAGTGTTGACATTAATTTATTCATAATTGATAACTTTTAATTAAAAAGGGGTGCACATTGATGTTATATTCAGCTATTGAACACCAGATGCAAATGTTGAACATAAAATTAATTAAGATAGTGACTTGGGATTGCAACTATTTGATTGAAAACAGATGCAGTCAATTAGCACAAATTTATTTTAACTCCCGACCTTCAATCATCACATTACAAGACTCTCCTATCAGGCAGTGGTAATAAATTGCGTTTGCGTGGAGTAAAGCGCGATAACTCAAAAGTAATCCCTATCGACTGACCCAGGCGTAATGCGAAGTGCGAGAAGAATTCTACAATACACGGCCAATGAAACCCTCGTGGAAACTGTGCCGACGGTATCCAACAAATTAATCAGTGGCCGGAGCGGGCACAATATCACCAAATACAGCGTGGCAGAGCGTCGTCGTCGTGTGCACGTCGGCCGACCTCGTGGTGCTGCAAGGCTGCGCTCGTCTATTCACTCCTAGCTATCTTGCTCAGTACATAGCTGAACCAAAACTTCCTAACTCCAAGCTCAATCGTTCCATTTGCTCCTAAACTGCAGAGATGCTCACTCTTTCTCAGGCAAGCTGAGTAAAGAACGCCACGTCCGCGCTCTAGGCAAGCTGGGAACGGAAGACCTCTACGGGGACTTCTACCAGTCCGCTCTTCACCTCAGTTTCCCCTCCAGAAAAATCACTTACGCCAATTGCAGCGCAAGTCGCGTTAATTATGCATCGCTTCCCAGCGCCGACCAATGCCTGCTCTGGGAAGTGAACAAATTTCCACAAAATTTCCCTTCCTCTCAACTTCTGTTATTTAGCTCCTCACAGGCCATCCATCAAGGTTAGCATCTGCACAAACACCAATTTTTCTGGAATTCTGACTCCCAGGAGAGTACTTCAAATCCCTCGGTCCTACGTTCCCATCGGAGGCCAGCTTATTTCATCCTGTCGCTCTTCACCTGATTTACTTCAGACTCTGCGGACCGTGAATTCAGCGTGAAGTTGCTATAGTCACGAACACGCATATTTTGACCTCTGTTGACCGCTCCACTGTAGCTTTGCGCAGCTTTCTTGCATGTTTCCCTGAAAACGGGATGATGGACATTTATCAACAGGCGTACAAATTCTCTGTCTGCTTCCCAGTACACCAGCATGGGGTCGGGGTCAACCACCCATGCCGTCACTCATCTTAAGGTGGCTGGAGGCCGCGCCGCGTTACCGCTTTCTCAGAGCTTGAGCCGCCTTAAGCTGCCTATTGTCGATTCCCTTCGCCGTTCCCCAGCCAGCCACGGTCAACTCTAAATATTTCCCTGGGGTAAACTAGCGTCCAGTAAATCGACTCGTTTCCACAAAGTTTTCAGGTCGTGTGAATTATTTTAAAACCATCACCTGACATTAATTATTCCAATACGTCCATACTATACCCTCTACAAGATGCATTGTGCCTTGTCAGTCATTTTTTGTTCAGCCCTACTGCTCACTCAACGTGAGTTAGGTAATCTTTAATAACTTCATGTAAGGGGCATAGTTCTTGCCATCTTACAACTGAATGGGCCTGATAGCGTTGCGGGCACCTGATTCCGTAGAGAAAGTACAGGGTTACTCATAAGTACCTCTGGGGTTCAGAACATGACTGCGCAAAAGCTACAAGACATACAGAAAAATTATACATATCATGTTGACCAAATGACATCATCAATCACAACTCCAGTGGTAACGAGATCATCGTGACTGGACAATGAACCAATGGAAACGTATTGTCTGGTCAGATAAATCACATTACTGTTATGTTACAACAGGTCGATTCTCACATCTGGATACGTCGTCACCCAAACGAACGGCTCTTCGAAACACGCAATGCGCCACAAATGCAGCCCAGTGGTGGCAGTATTATGTCATGGGAGACGTTCGCCTGGGTCTCCATGGAAACTGCGATAGGAGACGAAGGTATCATGGCAGCTGTGGACTAAATGAACATTACTGCAAACCACCTGCATACCATATGTTTCCTGATACCAATGACATTTTCCTGCAAGACATGGCCAGAGTCATGGTATAGTCGTTTGAGGGGTATGGTAGTGGACCACTAAATACAGTTGATCTGAAACTGACAGAACACATCTGTGACGCTATCAGACACCAGCTCTGTGCCTACAAACAAACAGTCCTGTAATTTACGAGAATTGTGTGACCTGTGCATAGACCTCCCAAAAGCATGTCAAATCGATTTCATACAGACTCACTGCTGCAATGCATTTCAGAGGTAGGCCAACACATTGTTAAGAAGGTGGTCATAACGATTTGGTTTGCCTGGGTATTAGCAGCATAACACTAATGTATCTGGTGATAGAGAATGGGTTAAACATTAAGGTCTGCATGAAACATTTGCAGAAATGTGCTGAGCGAAGCAGGCAAATATACTGTAAAGCACACTGTGGATGAACTTTAAATTTATCAAACAAATGAAATACGGGACTACAAGGACATTACTAACTGAGTTACATTATTGACTAGCCTTAACTCAGATTATCAGCATTCAGATTTCAGGAATATTCTCATGATCCAATTGTTTCACTATTGACCTATTTGTATGGTACTTTGTAATATTTATATATTTATTTAATAAAATACAATGAATGTATTACTCAAATGTTGGAAAATACAATTTTTTCTCAATGATCCATAATTGAAAAGTGCATTAAAATGCTGACTGCCACAAGGCAGCCGAGCACAAAAGATGTGTGCCATTAGCAGCCACATTCTCTACTAGTAGTTGGACAAAAAGGGCACGACCCCACTCTGCACTGTTGACAAATTTATTCAAGATAGCACCAACAGATGTGGCAACGATGCAGTGATATCATGGCGAGAAGTTCAAATTTGGCGGGAAAATAGGTCAGTTGGGCTACCTCCAATAATCTAACTCCACCCTCTCCCCTCTCCTCCCTTCTACCATCAGGAAGTTGGTGGGATAAGGACTCAGTCTGTGCTAGGCTGCCGGATAGGATGAACGTAAGTCTTTATTTTGTGTGTATTGGAGTATTCAAGGTGCTATCCAAAATTTCCGGGACTCGTGCTGCCATCTGTTCAAGACCTTACCTTTGGACTAATGCTCACCATCATCCTCGAAGTAGTTCCCATCTGCATATACACACCAGTCCCAGCGCTTCTGCCAGTGGTCAAACGTTTTCTGGAAGTCCTGTTCTTTGAGGGTGTTTATCACTGCCAGCAATGCTTCTTGAATCCTCTCTACAGTGTCGAACCGACGGCCTTTCAACTTGAGTTTCAGTTTTGGGAATAGCGCGAAGTCGCAAGGTACCAAATCTGTCGAGTACGGTGGGTGGGGTACAACCGCCATGTTGTTTTTTGCCAAAAAGATCCTGGTGAGCAAGAACCTGTGACAGGGCGTGTTGTGATGCAACAGCCAGTTTCCTTGATGCCAAAGTTCGGGTCGTCATCACCGCAAGTTTTCACGGAGCCATCGCAAAACGTCACAGTAGTATGCGGAATTCACTGTTTGGTTGGGTGGAACGAATTCCTTGTGCACAATTCCTTTTATATCAAAGAAAACGATCTTCACTTTGCTCTTCAGCTGTCTCGCTTTTTTGGGTCTTGGAGAGCCCGGGCTCTTCCATTGGGACAATTGTAGCTTTGTCTCTGGGTCATAACCGTAAATCCAGCTCTCGTCGCCGGTAATAACCAATGACAAGAAGGTTGGATCATCAGATGTGGTCTGACGAAGGTCCGTGCACACTTCAATATGCTGTGCCTTCTGATTGGCAGTCAAAATCCTTCGCACAAATTTTGTGGCGACATGATGCATGCCCACTTCATCAGACAACATTCGTTGACATGTTCCATAACCAAACAATTTGAGCTGTCATAGACAGTAGGTCCATTCAGTATGTTCACCTTGAGGTCTGGAGACCAACTAACCTAGTTTGCAACACCACCACCTGAGGTGCTGTTGTCCCTCCCACCTCCCCTCCCATGATGTAATCCAAGACGGCGATCTGGGGAAAAATGGCTGGAAATTCGCTTGGTCTGTGCTGAGCTTGCCAAGAGGATGGACATAGTTGTTTACTGTATACTATGTGTTCAGTGGATGAAATGTCTATGCTGTTTAAGAAGTATATTAGCTGTAATCATGCAGCTGAGGACTGTGTCCGTAGCCACCTGTTCAATGTCTGAGAAGCAATGATATTTGGTGAATGTATGAAGAAGACAAATACACTTAATCAAATAATGAAGATGCAGTGGGAAGGGGTTAAGTTACACATCGCAGCTCATGTTGATAAATGTATGTGCTGTACCTGCAGATCATTCGATAAAAGCCCAGTCAGTCTTCCGAAGTGCAAGAGGCAAGTCGTTCAGCCACTCCAGCATGCACACTCCCTGCTCCAGAGTCTCTGCACCTGCTGGAAGAGGCCATGTACTGGGCTAACAGCGCCGGCACATGGAAGCTGCAGGGTAGCCACACGCCTAGCAATAAGTACCTCAGCCTTCTTTGTGGTGCACGGGTGATGACAGTTGAACATGAACGCCTCAGGAGTTGTTACATCTGGTGTTTAAGCAATGTGCAGAATATTGTCACATACATATCTTGAAGATGTTGCAGGAACTAAATGTACGACAGCACAGAGAGAGAGATAGAGAGAGGGAGAGAGAGAGAGCTTTGCGGATGATGCAAGGATATTGAAACAATTTGCCATGTAAATACATGTTTTATTATGAGGAATACCACTGCCATCACATTTGAAGACGGACTATAAAAAATGATCGTGGTACACTTGTGAAACCATCCCTGATACACTTCATCTACATCTACATCTACATTTATACTGCGCAAGCCACCCAACAGTGTGTGGCGGAGGACACTTTACGTGCCACTGCATTACCTCCCTTTCCTGTTCCAATCGCGTATGGTTCGTGGGAAGAACGACTACCGGAAAGCCTCCGTGCACGCTCGAATCTCTCTAATTTTACATTCGTGATCTCCTCGGGAGGTATAAGTAGGGGGAAGCAATATATTCGATACCTCATCCAGAAACGCACCCTCTCGAAACCTGGACAGCAAGCTACACCGTGATGCAGAGCGCCTCTCTTGCAGAGTCTGCCACTTGAGTTTGCTAAAGATCTCCGTAACGCTATCACGCTTACCAAATAACCCTGTGACGAAACGCGCCACTCTTCTTTTGATGTTCTCTCTCCCCTCTGTCAACCCAACCTGGTACGGATCCCACACTGATGAGCAATACTCAAGTATAGGTCGAACGAGTGTTTTGTAAGCCACCTCCTTTGTTGATGGACTACATTTTCTAAGGACTCTCCCAATGAACCTCAATCTGGCACCCGCGTTACCAACAGTTAATTTTATACGATCATTCCACTTCATATCGTTCTGTACGCATTTTACTTTTCGCGCGTTTTGGAAAATACCACAACATTTCCTTATCTTTGAGCACAGGCTGCTTCAGAAGTTATTAAATCCAATTGAATATGTCTCTAAATACACTTTCAAAAAGATCGCTGCACAATAGTTGACCTCAATTTTGCGATGTATACAGCCACACTTGAACAAAGACTCTAAAAAGTTCGCTGCACAGTTGCTAAACCTTCCTGTCTTAATCCCTGAGACACTTTTGTGGGAAACAGACCAAGAGACCGATATCAGCTGCAATATTTGAGTTTACACGCCAAAACGACGATATTTGTAAGTAGAAATAAATGTCTCTGTAACTCTAAACAGGATGCTCATCACTTTTCCAGTTTTAGCTGCTTGTTTGAAGGCACTGCCACAGAGAGAGAAAAGTTTCTGAATCCTACAGCTGCTACGGTGGTCATCACTTTCCTGAAATGGTGAGTGGGCTTAGTTTATATTTGCTGCTGGAGTCAGGGACGTTATGTTCCTCACTTCTCAAGGCTTACTGGTGTCTAAGCACAGACGAGAAAATCATAACAATTACAAGTTCATGGCGTATTTTGAATCCCTCAACAGATATTGAAAAAAAAAAACACTAACAGAATTCGAAGTACTGTCCTGCAGACGAGAAAAATGGCTGGAATTTTCGGTGCCCTACAGCTGCTGGTCTGGAGATGCTCTGAAGCCACAATGGTGGGTGGGGGAAAGCATCCCGCCTGTCTGAAACAGAGGAGGATGGGCTGTTTGGACTTGTCCCTGAACACTCGAACAAATAAGACATCATGTGACTCTCAGTCATCATAGAACTTTCCGTAGATATCTTGCCCCTGTCTTGTTTGAAGCAGTCTGTAGAGGCTCCTATGCCCAGTACAAAGGATGACTTGTGACTCTCTGACATCATGGAACTTCCTGTGAGTGGAGCATTCTGATTGATTCTTACAGAATTTACCCGCCACACCGCTGCTGCTGGCAGTGTGAGAGGGCAGTGCGCCATTATGGACAAATTACGAGACGTTTAGTGGCAAAACTATTTTTAACAGAGCGAAAAACAAACCATGCAGGAGTCATATTGCACTGACAGTTAAACCCTGCAGAAATGGTCTACAGATCAAGAAGTACAGAAACTGCCAACCAAGACAATTCCTCAATTACACTGCTCTGCTACTGTCGATGGAAGCTTGAATCTTTTAGTGTGAAACCGATCTCCAACCAGGCTATATCACCACAAACCATTACCATATCGACGTAGTAAACACAATTCATACCCTGGCCTATACAAATTCATCACTTCTGCATTCTGTGTGTAGCTATTTGCCAGCAGACACTCATACATATACCGCAATGACAGACAGATCCCAAAAAATAAATAAATAAATAAATAAAAAATAAGCAAATGCACAACATATAGTAGCAGCACTATGGTAGATATTTCACGTGAGGTTGATCGGTCATCCATGGTGGTCACCAGTCTGCTGCCCCCACACAAGTTTCGGTGATGCCCCATCAGAGCACCATCAATCAACAGCAGTTACTCTCCTAACGGGTGTACAACTACTGCACTGGTTCCCCTGGCACAAAGGCATTACTGTTTCTGGCCCCGACTTGCTTGCTGCCTTGCTTTCTATAGCCATCTCCAGACACTGGGATTACAAGAACATATGTATTTCCATATGATTTGCAGAATATCATACCATTTATGTGACAGTTATCGATATCAGCCACATAGCAGTGTGCTACCGGTTGCTTGCAGAGTATAATTCCGAAAATAAACGCTAGACATTATATCTCTAGAAACCCGAAAATTTAGCGAGGTGCATCGATGTGAGACATGCTGCAAACCACTGAGTTACTACAAACTCATTCTGTCTGTGAAGATCTTTACGTGAAAACTCGAAAAAATGGAGGAAACCGGTAGCTCCAATGGCAATAATATGTTGTTGTTGTGGTCTTCAGTCCTGAGACTGGTTTGATGCAGCTCTCCATGCTACTCGATCCCGTGCAAGCTTCTTCATCTCCCAATACCTACTGCAACCTACATCCTTCTGAATCTGCTTAGTGTATTCATCTCTTGGTCTCCCTCTACGATTTTTACCCTCCACGCTGCCCTCCAATACTAAATTGGTGATCCCTTGATGCCTCAGAACATGTCCTACCAACCGATCCCTTCTTCTAGTCAAGTTGTGCCACAAACTTCTCTTCTCCCCAATCCTATTCAATACCTCCTCATTAGTTATATGATCTACCCATCTAATCTTCAGCATTCTTCTGTAGCACCACATTTCGAAAGCTTCTATTCGCTTCTTGTCCGAACTAGTTATCGTCCGTGTTTTACTTCCATACATGGCTACACTCCATACAAATACTTTCAGGAACGACTTCCTGACACTTAAATATATACTCGATGTTAACAAATTTCTCTTCTTCAGAAACGCTTTCCTTGCCATTGCCAGTCTACATTTTATATCCTCTCTACTTCGACCATCATCAGTTATTTTGTTCCCCAAATAGCAAAACTCCTTTACTACTTTAAGTGTCTCATTTCCAAATCTAATTCCCTCAGCATCACCCGACTTAATTCGACTACATTCCATTATCCTCATTTTGCTTTTGTTGATGTTCATCTTATATTTTCCTATCAAGACGCTATCCATTCCGTTCAACTGCTCTTCCAAGTCCTTTGCTGTCTCTGACAGAATAACAATGTCACCGGCAGACCTCAAAGTTTTTATTTCTTCTCCTTGGATTTTAATACCTACTCCGAATTTTTCTTTTGTTTCATTCACTGCTTGCTCAATATACAGATTGAATAACATCGGGGAGAGGCTACAACCTGTCTCACTCCCTTCCCAATCACTGCTTCCCTTTCATGCACTTGACTCTTATAACTGCCATCTGGTTTCTTTACAAATTGTAAATAGCCCTTCGCCCCCTGTATTTTACCCCTGCCACCCTCAGAATTTGAAAGAGAGTATTCCAGTCAACATTGTCAAACGCTTTCTCTAAGTCTACAAATGCTAGAAACGTACGTTTGATATAACAGATTCCAAATCATCCTTGTAATTTACAAAGTCAACTACGCTGTTTCTCATATCTAGAGAAGCAACACACGTATCTTCCACATGTTTTCACCATGTAGATGCACAAAACACACATCGCAGTCGAGGTTCTCTCAAACGAATAAAGACGAGAAATGTGCAGAATGGCAGTACAAGCAGTCAACCGGACAATTTAGAAGCAAGAGAATAATTTTCCAGCGCTAACACACGCCCATATTGAATCTTCTCAAATTTCCACGGGCAATACTTGCATCATACGCGACCACGAAGACTGCCCAACACATACTGATTATTAGTTCGTTATTCACCCGCCTAGAGGGCAACACGGTTAGGTCAGCTGCATTCCTGTACTCCAGCTAGTCCAGTTCGCGAGGGTCCCCCCGCAAACCGGAAATGTCAGTCGTTCGGGTCACAGGCTACCTCCGCCACGCGCCCTAACACGCCAGGAAGAATCGCCCTACGAAACTAGCCACATATTTATCATTGTACTTAAAATTAAATATTACGATTGCAGTCTCAATCTGATGACATTTGACAATGAGCAAAGTATCGGAAATACTCCCTGCTTATGACTGTTGTGCTGGAAATATAAATATCAATGTCCTCTTTATGACTGGACGCAATTTTAAACATGAAAGAATCTTTCAGTCTCCTTACAGCTATTGATGCATTGAAATCGCAGTTTTCAATGTATATCCATATATATGCAAACCCGAAATGCATATTGGCATAAATGAAAACGCATTAAAAAGTGGCTGGTTGCTGTATTTTTACATGAAATATCATTATCCACGGCCACGGAGCTCAACAGTCCAAATAAAATGGACAAATTGTTATTGACACTACCTAGCCAGGTACTAAGAGCTATACATGACTTCAGAAAGTACAAAATTAAGTTAGAAAGAACAATTCTTAGTATCAAGTTCAATAAAAAGTGTTTAAGTGCGAATGTAACTCCAAAATATGTCAAAGTGAACATCAACAGTCAAAGCAAAGCAGCGAAAATAGCTAAAGAAAGAAGTGAAATTATAAGGTTCCAATCTGAAATCCGAAACCAACACAGAAAGAAGCAGTTTTTAAACCACCAGTTATATAGATTACATTTAGAGCTAGGTAAACAACTTACTCCCACACAATTCAACCATGCATTAGATTTTGTCAGTATAATAGCTATGAAAGAACAGCATAAAGTCAGATGTAGGCATAACAATAAGTTGAAAAAGCTTATGTCACAAATTCCAAAGGTGAATGACAATGTACCTTCCACTAAGCATAAATTCTCCAAAAGTCTAGTAAATTCAACTAACATCATCTTCAGTGATAAAGAAGTAAGTGTGCTGAATAAAGGTCTTCAACATAATATCACCCCATCTCTGACTGAAAATAATATTAAAGAATTAATAGTAGGCACCAAAATAGCCTGTGATACTGCAAAACTAACTGAGAATGACCAGATTGCCATAGGCCACAAAGTTAACAATTTTATCACCAAACAAATAGAGAAAGTAAATAATAATAATAGTATAAAGCACCATGACAGTACAATACTTAAAAGTGTTAATAAGAAACTAAGTGACAATAAAGCTTTAGTAGTAAAAGCAGATAAAAGCAATGCTATTGTAGTAATGTACGAAAGTGAATATGTAACAAAACCATTGAATTTTTCAGTAACAATAATATAGTAGAAATTTAGTCTGATCCCACTCTTAAGTTACAGAATAAACTTAAAAATATGATGAAAAAAAGTGATTTCCTCTTAAATGCAAAATATATACATGAATGCACTGTTATGAACCCTTATGCACCATGTCTATGAGCACAACCCAAGACCCATAAAGTTCTCTATCCCATACGTCCAATTGTTAATTCTTGGAGCAGCCCAACTTATAAAATCAACAAGAAACTGAATGAGATCCTTAGCAACACATTCAAATTTGAAGAGACATACACAGTAAAGAACAGTTATGAACTTATTAATTGTCTAAAGGAAATTCAGATTCCTGATACTGCTAGGTTTGCATCACTTGACATCACAAACCTCTACACAAACATACCGGTCAAAGAAACAACAGAAATAATTAAAAACAATTTACTTAAACATAAAAATTTGGCGTTATCAGAAATATATGAATTCATTGATCTATTAACACTAGTACTATCACACAACTATTTTTATTTTAATAACAAAATGTACCAGCAGAAAGAGGACCTGGCTATGGGTAGCTGCCTTGCCAGTTTGCTTGCAGATATTTTCATCAATAACTTGGAATGTAAATTTTTTAAAGAAAACCCCCAGATAGTAAACAAGATAATTTATTACGAAAGGTATGTTGATGATATAATAATCTTATTTGATGGCACAGCAGAAGAAATTGATAATCTTGCAAAAGAAATGAATAAAATGCATCATAACATCATCTTCACTGTAGAACACCAAACAGAAGAAGGTTTAAATTTTCTGGATCTCTGCATAAGTAGCTCCAACAACAAACACAAATTTCAAGTATACAGGAAACCAACATACACAGATAATACAATTAATAAATCATCCTGCCACCCGGATAAACATAAGACGGCTGCATACAGAGCAATGATAAACAGAATGCACAAAATACCACTAGAACCAGCTGACCAAATAGAAGAACTACACACCATCAAAGCAATTGCTTACAATAATAGTTACAATCCAAAATTAATAGATGAACTAAACTCTAAGACAAATCCCCACATAAACAAATACAATAACAAAACAACATTAAAGAATACCACAACACAGCCAAAGGAAAAATATGTAAGCTTGCCATTTGTAGGAAAGCTGTCATATAAAGTAGCAAACCTGTTCCGAGGAACAGACATCAAAATGAGCTACTATACAAATAACAAAATAAAGGACAAAGCTATCCATAACATTAAAAATAATACCAAACCGTATAATCAATCAGGAATATACAAACTTAACTGCAACTCATGTCCAAAAACATACATAGGCCAAACAGGGAGAAACTTCAGCATACGGTTTCGAGAACACATGGATGCTCTTCGTTTAAAAAACTTAAATAACTCCACATTCGCCCAACATGTAGCAGAAGAAGAACATCAAGTAACAGATATATCCCATAACCTACAAGTTCTCCACCTAGACAACAAAAGGAAAAAGAATGAACCTCCAGAAGAAATCGAAATTTATTCACATAAACATGCATCCCCTTCTGACGTACTTAATGACCAAACAGAGCTGCCAAACCGAATATTTCTGAAAAACTTCCACACTCTACTTATCAAACCACTTACTAAGCACAATCAAGAAATAACATAATCTAATATAAACCCAACAAATGCATGTAATAATAGAAAACATAAAAATCTTAATTCTAAAATCTTAATTCTATCTTTGTTATGTTGTTAATGTACGAATTACTGCTTTGTATAAATGTGTTATGTTAGTTTATTATCTTCAATACTGCAAAAAAAATTGTATACATCGTACTTAGAATACTTCTGTCACCCAAGTCAATGTTTAGAAAACAGTAACTTATCTTAGAACCTCAAAACTTTCGTAAAATAGAACTCTGTTCATAGATAAACCGTTTGTATGTGAACAAAAACTGTCAGTCGACAACATGGCGGATAACGCAGTGCGCCTGTGTAAAATGCGTGATAAAAAGTGTTTGTGTTGTTGCAAAAAAGAGGAAAAGCCAAGAAAAAACAAGGAGAGGAGAATGTAAGTAAAATGAACAACTGATAGTGCATAACTTTAACCTCGCGAAATTGAAGTAAATGATTGGAATCGTTGCTTTTGCACAGGCCTGCTGCAGCATCCAAACTGCTGTCGAGATTGTACTACTGTATTAACTGAAGATCCATGTAATTTGCCAGCTGAAGATGGGTGCAAACCCGAAATGCATATTGGCATAAATAAAAACGCATTAAAAAGTGGCTGGTTGGTGTATTTTTACATGAAATATCATTATCCATGGCCACGGAGCTCAACAGTCTAAATAAAATGGACAAATTGTTATAAAAAGTCAGTTGTGGACTCATAAAAACATAGAGACTAAAATTTATTGAGTGGTAGTGAAGTGCAATGCATCAAAAAAAGAACTTATTTGAGGGTGTCTGTCACACACAAACAGCAATTATTTGATAAAATATAGATCAGTCGAAACCAACATTGAATATGATCTTACAACCGCAGCGATGCACAAAAGTACGACAGGTATTCAAGTGGCAGTATAGAAACCAAAATACTGTCCACCGAAGATTCTTCAAAATAAAGCAAAAATCGGCTGGTATAAATAAGACTTTTATTACAGTCGCAAAAGACAAAATATATCTCAATATTACTGGTAAAACTGCAGAAGAGAAGCTATAGAAAAACAAAAAATGTGTATATTGCAAGTGTGACTCACCTTTGGTTGTTTCCAATCGCTGCGACCGTCGTCATCTACATCGCTGAGTCCTTGTCAGTGTCTGACTCATCTGGTCTTAGAGTGATGACGATGGGATCGAGCATATTATCAATTAAAATTTCCTTTTCCATGTCCTCCTCCTGTAGCCGTTCTGCATGTGGAACACATTCAGCTCATGCTGAAGCTGTTATGCTGTCAATTGCTTCGTCCAAACGTCTCTCTGTGTCAGCAGTTTTAAATGTCTTGTTTCGTTCTGCGACATACCCTTTCACTTGCGCCCATATGAGTTCTGCCGGATTGTACTGGCAATTATATGGTGGTAAAAGCAAAACTGTATGTCCATATTCCTGTGCAATACAATCGATTTCATACACTTTCACACGAGACTCCTAACCGCTACAAGATTTAAAAATTCAGCCCGAGTCTGACTGGCAGTGTGCAGAATCTTCTTACTTGCAATGATATCGGTTTCTTTGTACTTCTTCTGGCAGCCTTGTCAACAACAATCGCTGAGTTTGCAGGCAAGTAAGGGATAAACTGTCTCCTGTAAATGCCTCTGAGTTCATTGCAGAATGATGATCATCTGAATTGCTCTTTTTTGCCCAGAACACTAATTTGCTTTCTGGAATGAATGCGGAAGCAGAACCAGCGCGAAGCACATTATTTTTCCCCCTTTACGAACTGGTACTCTAATACCATCTGAACCATCACTCAGTTTCCAACACACTTTCCATGTATGATTCTGGTTTACCCATGTTTCGTCCAAGTAAAAAATGTTCTGATTGACAGATTTTCTTATTTCAAGAATACTTCTTGAAAACTGTGCCCTTGAAGCAGCAATATCACAATGTTCCACTAAAAAATTTTCGTCTGTCATTTGTATTTACATATTTGAATCCAATGTCTTTCAGTATTCCTCGCATTGAGGTAACACTGCCTTTAAAATGTATAGTTTCACGCATTTTCAACGTAATTTTTTTAACATTAGTAAATTCGCCTGTCTTGTACATATTTAACACAACTCGCCTTAGAACATCATTGTCAAAATCGTCTAAATTCGTGACAGGCTTCTCACGGATGTCATGTTTCCCTGGTGATTTGAAAACTGGGCTTCCACTTGTCTCGACAGCTAAATTACCTTCACTGGCAATCCGCTGAACAGTTCTCAAGCTGACGCCATTTGCTTCTGCTGTGCGTTCCTGAGATCTGGCAACATATGTGATAGCTCCACCGTTTTCTGCTTCGCGCTTGAAGAAACCGTGTATCCTGTAAATTATGTCTCTCACTAGTTTATGGAGAATTTGTCGCTTACCACCACCATCAGCCATGACAAATCGCAACAAACTCAATAAAAATTCACCAAATAACTGAGTAAACACGTGTAACACTCGCACTGGCTAAGACGTTCACAGCAGAGCGCTGAGAAAACTATTGAACGTTCATTGGCCGTCGGAGGATGACGTCACGTCAAATGCGCGGAACGAGCCTAAACTCGACCACCTTCATTCATGGCTTCAACTAAAGGGGAGTCAGCAAGCCTAGCAGAGTGGCCCTTTTACCACGGGAAGCCACAGATTGATATGGAAGTTGTACAATATCAGCCTACGCCACCGACTGCAGATGCTATTATGCCGCGAGTCGGGTTAAAGAACGTGTACAGCCGGAACGCGCAGCGTCGCACTAAACAAACAAAGCTAGGGGTTCAGTTGGTGCCAGTACTGACACCCGCTCTCGAATTATTGTACTCCGTGATGGACTGTGACAAACGACTGATGGAATAGTCAAGCTGCTCTGTATTCTTTCGGTGTTTTTTCTTTTGATTGATGGCTCAAGCATATACATTCGTCACACTAAATGTTAAAGGAGTAGTATCGAAGCTGTGCGTCGTTTATATATGACTCCTGTGTGGATATAGTGGTACTCCAAGAAGTTTTTATTTACCACTTCCCCTCTCCCTGTATTTCAAACTATTTTTAATAGGGCGTCCGAATTTTTTATGGGAACTGCCTTATTCTTTTGGGAACGCATTCCCATTGCTGAGGTAGAGGTTCTTGAGTCTGGCAGAAGGATAAATTTTAATAAAATGAAAATATAATAAAATAAAATAAAAAAATAAAAATAAATTATTGACCTCACCTTACACGTCTTATATGCTCCGTCTTGTTCTGATCACACAGTGGAACATCCGCGTTTTTTTTTTAAAGAGGAGATTATTTATCTTTTATGTAGTAGTCCTCGGGGTCTATTGTTGGATGATGATTTTAACTGTGTTCTGTATCCTACTGATCAGTCTCCCCACTTTAATTATATTGGGATTTAAAAAAAGTTGATACGCTCGATGCACTTGATAGATGCTTACGCTGTAAACATCCGACGTTGGTCAAATTTACACTTTTTATTGCGACTTCTAGTAGCAGGATTGACCGATTCTACTTACTAAATTGGATGTGCGATCGCATTCTTGCAGTCGGCGTTGTCCCTGCTAGATTTTCTGATCACTGTGCTTTGGTCGCCACTCTCCAAATTGATCGGCAACCAGTGAAACTATTCCATTCCCCGTGGGTGTTAAATGTCGCTCACTTGGTAGATCCTTATCTCGATGTTGTGATACACGATGTGTGGGAGAGTAGTCTTCGATCTGCTGGAAGGTACGCTACCACTTTGGAATTGTGGACTGACCTAAGTAAACCGAAGTTCCGTCAGACTTCGAACACTTATTCTTCTGCTACCGCGATGGAATTTCGGAGAATTCATAAATTTTATTATTCTCTCTTGTACGATTTGTATGACGGTATGGATCGCACCTCCCTGCAGATTGCAGATGTGCGATGTATTAAAGCAAAGTTGTTGCAGTAACAGTCGACGGCCGTCAACTGCTGACATAGTTCATGCCTTACATCAGTGCTAGGCGGATCTTTACGGCGTGGATACACCTAGCGACTTTCCCTTCAATCCAGCTATCTTGGCCGTACGTAGGCAACCCACGTCCGAGCGGACCACCGAATTCTCGGCCGCCTTTCAGCCAGCTGACGCGTGTTACTTCTCCTTCTCACAAATCGCCAGATATGGATAGGCTCTCCAAGGAATTTTATGTGCATGTTTAGCCCCTCGGTTGTAACATTTATGTCCATGTTGAACGAGATGATTAGGGGAGGAGTTATACCTGCTCCAGTCAAATATGGGGAAAATTATGTTGATACCTAAACATTATGCTCGTAATGCTGTTGATAACTTTCGTCCTTTCACGTTGCTGAATTTTGATTATAAGACAGTGACGAGGGCGGTAAATCGCACGACGTCTGCCTTGCTGGTGACTGTCGTCAACGAGTATCAGAGTTTTCTTCCTGGTCGCTCTATTCTTACACCTGTGGCTGAATACCGTCATGGGGTTTCAGTGGCTGCCGTTACTTCTGTCCATTGTGAATTTGCCTTTTTGGATGTTAATAAGGCTTTCGATAACATAAATAACAAATTTCTGCTCCGGATTTTAGAGATGATCGGGTTTACTGTTGAGGCTCGTAGAGTGTTATTGAACTTGGTCATGCTCGTTGCAGCTTCAGTTGTTACTGGGCAACCGACGTGCAAGATTAGCATCTGTCGGGGCGTGCCACAGGGGAACCCGCTCTCAATGTCTTTGTTTGTTTTACATATGTAGCTGGCGCTTCAGGGGGTTGCGCCCCAGTATCAGAGTTGGAAACTTTCTAGAAAGATCTTCGCTGTTAATGGATATGCTGATGTGATGGTTTTATCCTGTCTACGTGCAGAGATACCTCTGCTGAAGATGATTATCGATGATTGTTGCTGCGTCTTAATGAGGGCAAAAGCAAACTTCTTAGTTTCATGGATATCGATGTAGACGTAATCAGTGGGTCACTGCTGTGGATCGACATACATCATTGGGAGGTTGTTTTCAATCGTTGTCCGTTCCAAATGGCGGCTCTTAATTGAAAATCGGTTTCTGATAAGACCCAGGGGACAATACTGGGACATGGACGCTCCTTTCCCCTTCTTCAGAACGTAAGAATTTGGATACTTTATGTATTTTCGGCATTCAGGATCGAGCTCTATCTGTCAAAAGCTCGAGTGCAAATCAAGTGAGGAAAACACCGAAACCCCGTGAAATCTTTGAAGCAGCTCCTCAAGCCTTTCAGGGCCATCCGTCTCTGGCAAAATAATTTTATTTATTTGGCGTGAGTCTAATACCAGTCGAATACCACCGTCCTTTTTGTCTACTATGCGTAGTTGATTATTATACTCAGATCTCGCGGCCTGAATTACACCTTCGTCCTCCATTCTTCGTAATTCAATTATAACCCTTTCCCGGTATGACCATGGGATGGCAGAAGGAGGTACCCGAAATTGTCTATGTTTCTTTACCTCAAATTTATATTGATACCCCTTAATGCATCCGGTTTTGGGTATGAAGATCTCTGCGTTATTTTTGAGTGCAAGCTCCAACCCTTTTCTGTCCTTATTATCTATGTTATCCAGATTCTCAAGTTTCGAATCAATCCTACTGTTAATTTCATTAATATGTTCACGTTTTGACTTGAACTCTGTTCTATAGTCAGTATCTTTTATACGCTCTTCTTTCTGAACTGAATGTTGGCCCGTGAATTGTAGTTTTAAACAGCTCGCTGCAATTTGAGCTGTTATTCCTTTCTCATCAAATCTGATTTTTATTTTATTCTCTTCCCCTAGCGTTAACTCCCCTCTTCCTAGATCGAGGATAGCTTCCTGCGCTGAAAGAAAATCTACACCGATTTTTATATCAGCTGTTAGTTTCGGTATTATGAACAGATTGGCAGTCATATGGTGTCCTCGGCAATCAAAGTCTAGACGTGTTTGTTGCGATTTTTCCATACCCTTTCCAAATAACACTCCTCGTACCTTTTTTTTTTTTTTTTTTTTTTTACTGTGAGCACAGGTGGATTAACTGACTTTTTGCATTTAGCGAACAGCCTATCTGAAATAGCTGAGAGTTCTGTTGTGTTGGCAGAAGAGCCAACACCGTGTTACGAATGGAGGCCGAAAAGCACGCGTTTTAGCTCACACAGGCTGGCGTGAGGAGGGAAGAACTGTATATACTGACATGAGGTCTGGAACATGACAAGGAATTAGAATTCAGAAAGCGGACATAATTAGTTTGATACTTAACTTTAATCCATTAATGATGAACGTCGCTCTTGACGGTACATGATTCACAATATTATCTGTTCAGAATACATTCATAGTAACTGAATATGGCGCCTTGCTAGGTCGTAGCAAATGACGTAGCTGAAAGCTATGCTAAACTGTCGTCTCTGCAAATGAGAGCGTATGTAGACAGTGAACCATCGCTAGAAAAGTCGGCTGTACAACTGGGGCGAGTGCTAGGGAGTCTTTCTTGACTAGACCTGCCGTGTGGCGGCGCTCGGTCTGCAATCACTGACAGTGGCGACACGCGGGTCCGACGTATACTAACGGACCGCGGCCAATTTAAAGGCTACCACCTAGCAAGTGTGGTGTCTGGCGGTGACACCATAAGTTCACTTCCATTATCTATTACAGCAGCACCCCTAATTCCTCCAATGTGTATATTTACCACCGGGTAGATGTCCTGTTTAGGTAACGATCCCTTTTCTTCAAGTAATATCTCAGTCATGTCCTCATATTCTGTAATACTTATATTATTACTTCAGAGACGGTTTGCGGGCACGTTTTCTCTAGTGCCCGTCGTCTGGCCTAGTCATTGTTCATTTTCCATGTTATCTTGGCGTACTCTCCCAGGATTAGGTGGTCTAATTTCAATCGATTGTTCCCGATTCCTGTTGTTGTTCGTTCCACCCAATCCTCGGTCAGATCGTTGGCGAGTTTCCCTATTGTCGCCCATGGTGCGCTATTATTTTGTGGCTCCCATCTCCGGTCAATTTGTTGCCTATATCCTCTGCCATAGTTTCTCCATTGTCCATTATTCCCGCTACGATCTCTCTGTTCCATGTTTTGGTGAGGCTGACGATTTACATTGTTTTCTCAAGTATGGCATCTATTATACCCTCCTTTGTTCTCCCTTTTTTCACCTTGCACGTCTCTCTGCCTACGTTTTTCTCGCGCCTGCTGCTCGTTGAAAGCGAACTCTCTCTTAGGATACTCTCGAATCACTTCCACATCGGCCGACGAGCGTTTGCCGGTAGGAAATTGGCAATTTCATGTAACATAATCTTATGATCTCAGCCGGTGTGCATCGGACGACCAAATACTGATTCTTCTTGGACAACTTTTCGAAAAACTTCACCGGACTACGGAACCCTGAACTCTCCGAGTCTCTACTCATCATTATTTCCTGTTTGATACTGTCCTGTGTCTCCTTGGGCCAGTATTTGTTTAAAAATGCGTCACGAAACTCTTCTTATGACGTGCACGTTTTGGCAATGTTCCGCATGCATTCAGCCGTTGTTCCCTCGATATGTGAACATACGAAGTCCAGTTTGTACATCAGAGGCCAGTGAGGAGGTAATGATAAATGAAATTGTCCAATGAAAGTTTTCGGGTGTAAAACATTTCTTTGTAGTGCTGAAATTTTCGTACAGAGATAAAATGCTTAAAATCGAAAATTTCATAATATTTATTTCCCGCTCGGCCTACCACATTCTCACTTGGCGCTAACGTTCCCTGTCTCCCGTTACCTTGGGCATCCCCTCTTCTATTCCCTGTCCCGTTTTCCTCACTGCAAAAATGTTCCGTGGTGCGCATTATCGGATAACAATTATGCATATGAAATATTTCATTGCTGTTTTCCGTATTCGCAATTTGCGATCCAGTCGTGCCCTGTGCAGACGCGCGGACCACATCTCTAGCGATATTTCGTTGCTCTGCAGATACTCTTTCAGTCTGTAGTTGACGAGCAACTCTTACATTCGAGCACATTCTAATATCGTCTGGGCTTGGACATGATCGTGTAGAGTTCGAACTGGCTCATTCGGTTTCTATTGTTTCCAACTCGCTTACTGCTTCTTTTCTGAGAGATGATTTTTGCCTTGGTTGCGACCTGACTTCCTGAGATAATTGCTTAATTTCGCTCTCTATGTTCTGTTTAAATTGGGAGAGCTCCTCGGTCAATGCCTTATTTGGTGCAATTTCCGTATTTTGCACCTGCGTTATTTCTACTTGTTTCACGCGCCTCTGCAGCTTTGTTAATGCACATCTGTCTACCTTTGTCGTATTTCCTGTTTTCTATAATGTTCCAATAGCAATCCGATTTGCACCCCTCGCTAGTAATCGTGCCTCGTTCGCGGTTATTCTGACCTCCGCAATCTCTCGTTCTAGTTTTATTCGGAGCGTCACTACCTCATTTCTCACTTCCATCGTCTCATGTTTTATTGTCGGAATTTCGACACTAACGTTCTGAATTCTACTTCCCATTTCACCACCAACCTTTTGAATTTTACTTCCCATTTCTGAGCTGACCTTCTGCATTTCAGCAGTGACGTTTTGAATTTTATTTCCCATTTCTGAGCTGACATTCTGCATTTCAGCACTAACGTTTTGAATTTTATTTCCCATTTCACGTCCCATTGCTTTCAGGTATGTAAGGATGTCCAACACACCTGTGTTATCTAAATGTTCTCTCCTGTTGTGTGCCAGCCGAAGTGGCCGTGCGGTTAAAGGCGCCGCAGCCTGGAACCGCAAGACCGCTACGGTCGCAGGTTCGAATCCTGCCTCGGGCATGGATGTTTGTGATGTCCTTAGGTTAGTTAGGTTTAACTAGTTCTAAGTTCTAGGGGACTAATGACCTCAGCAGTTGAGTCCCATAGTGCTCAGAGCCATTTGAACCATCTCCTGTTGTGACTTTCCATTCCTCTACTCTTAGGTGGTCTTCTCCCCTTTTCCCTTTCCATTTCTTGGTATTCAAAAAAGTCATCACCGCGCACCCCTGATATTCTGCCTCGTGACGATGCCACAGACGCCGATCTACCACAATTCTTAGTTGTTCTGCGTTCACTTGGACTCCCTACGTTTTATTGCCGTATCTTTACGATTGCCTCAGTGTGTCGCTCATCTTCGCTATCACATTGCCCACCACCGGCTTGACTGTGTCTATCATCCTCAAAATATTCCCTTGGATCGGTATCCTCCTCACCAGTGCCTTGTGCTGTTAACATAGCTAACTCTTTCTCAACCCATAGGCTTTCTTGACTGCACTGTGTATCTGCCATTTCTATATTGTTACAACTAGTGATCCATTGTGCTACTAAGTGCGCTTTCGCCCTAGTTAACATGGACTGATCCCTGATTACAATTCTCTCTTAAAATAGACTCAATTTACAATACCCACATTTGTTACATAATGGCACATAAGATAAATATCTACAAGAAAGAAGCTAAACTAATAGCAATGTCATGAACGAGCAGTGTCGCTACAATACAACAAAATACACTGGCACATTACATAATACACTCCTGGAAATTGAAATAAGAACACCGTGAATTCATTGTCCCAGGAAGGGGAAACTATTGACACATTCCTGGGGTCAGATACATCACATGATCACACTGACAGAACCACAGGCACATAGACACAGGCAACAGAGCATGCACAATGTCGGCACTAGTACAGTGTATATCCACCTTTCGCAGCAATGCAGGCTGCTATTCTCCCATGGAGACGATCGTAGAGATGCTGGATATAGTCCTGTGGAACGGCTTGCCATGCCATTTCCCCCTGGCGCCTCAGTTGGACCAGCGTTCGTGCTGGACGTGCAGACCGCGTGAGACGACGCTTCATCCAGTCCCAAACATGCCCAATGGGGGACAGATCCGGAGATCTTGCTGGCCAGGGTAGTTGACTTACACCTTCTAGAGCACGTTGGGTGGCACGGGATACATGCGGACGTGCATTGTCCTGTTGGAACAGCAAGTTCCCTTGCCGGTCTAGGAATGGTAGAACGATGGGTTCGATGACGGTTTGGATGTACCGTGCACTATTCAGTGTCCCCTCGACGATCACCAGTGGTGTACGGCCAGTGTAGGAGATCGCTCCCCACACCATGATGCCGGGTGTTGGCCCTGTGTGCCTCGGTCGTATGCAGTCCTGATTGTGGCGCTCACCTGCACGGCGCCAAACACGCATACGACCATCATTGGCACCAAGGCAGAAGCGACTCTCATCGCTGAAGACGACACGTCTCCATTCGTCCCTCCATTCACGCCTGTCGCGACACCACTGGAGGCGGGCTGTACGATGTTGGGGCGTGAGCGGAAGACGGCCTAACGGTGTGCGGGACCGTAGCCCAGCTTCATGGAGACGGTTGCGAATGGTCCTCGCCGATACCCCAGGAGCAACAGTGTCCCTAATTTGCTGGGAAGTGGCGGTGCGGTCCCCTACGGCACTGCATAGGATCCTACGGTCTTGGCGTGCATCCGTGCGTCGCTGCGGTCCGGTCCCAGGTCGACGGGCACGTGCACCTTCCGCCGACCACTGGTGACAACATCGATGTACTGTGGAGACCTCACGCCCCACGTGTTGAGCAATTCGGCGGTACGTCCACCCGGCCTCCCGCATGCCCACTATACGCCCTCGCTCAAAGTCCGTCAACTGCACATACGGTTCACGTCCACGCTGTCGCGGCATGCTACCAGTGTTAAAGACTGCGATGGAGCTCCGTATGCCACGGCAAACTGGCTGACACTGACGGCGGCGGTGCACAAATGCTGCGCAGCTAGCGCCATTCGACGGCCAACACCGCGGTTCCTGGTGTGTCCGCTGTGCCGTGCGTGTGGTCATTGCTTGTACAGCCCTCTCGCAGTGTCCGGAGCAAGTATGGTGGGTCTGACACACCGGTGTCAATGTGTTCTTTTTTCCATTTCCAGGAGTGTATAAATCAATAAATTGCAGCCTGTGGTCTGAAGCGCAACACCACTGCAAAGAAATACAATTAATACACAAATATTATTTTTAATGTTACCGCATGATTTTACCACTGCAAACTATAGACGCAAGCTGGTGATCACTATCAATAAGATCTAAACATGTAATGGGAAAAAATTTTTTTGAAAATTTCTGAGGATTCAAACCACTTTATGACTACTATCAGAAGACTCTAAGTACGATCTTGGCAGTGTCGCCATGTCCAAGATGCTACTCCAGATGGGTGTAAAATGAATGAGCACAACGGAAAATAGTAAACGCTAAATGAAGATTTGGCCTTGCCTGAAGCAGATCATAGGATCTCTTAATTCTATAAATTACAATCTAAAAATAAATGAATAATGAAGGCAACTAATCCTACTAAATGATAAATGTTGTTTCTGCTTATATATTTATTATAGATTAAAAAATACCTTTAGATTACAAAGTTTTCTTTTCCCAAGTAAAATTAATAATCAATTGCCTAACTCTGCCCCTTATTATGACTGCGCGGTCTAATATCTATAACACGAAATGACTGACCTCACGTACATACCAAACACTAAAAGACACTACTTTCAAGTTGATGTCCCAGCATTGAAATCTGCAGCAGTTTGTGGAAGGATTGCACTTCTGTCACGGTGAACGATTCTCTTCAGTCATCATTGGTCCCGTTCTTGCAGGATCTTTTTTCTGGCCGCAGCGATGTCGGACATTTGATATTTTACTGGATTCCTAATATTCAAGGTACACTCGTGAAATGGTCGTATGGGAAAATCCCCACTTTATCGCTACCTCGGAGATGCTGTGTCCCATCGCTCGTGTGCCGCCTTATAACACCACGTAAAAACTCAATTAAATCTTGATAACCTGACATTGTAGCAGCAGTAACTGATCTAACAACTGCGCCAGACATTTGTTGTCTTATATTGGCGTTCCCGACCGTAGCACCATATTCTACCTGTTTACATATCTCTCTGTTTGAATACGCATGCCTATACCGTTTCTTTGGCGCCTCAGTGTATGTGAAAACAGCATTAATTAGTAAATACACACAGAAGGATCTGAATATTCGTGCAAACAGGAAATACATTTTATGAAAAGCAATCAGTAACGATCACAATCAGCTTAAGGCTGGTGCAAGGTGGGCAGGGCGGAAATCCAGTGCCTGGCCACAATGCCAACCCCGCTCCTCCTCGTCAGTGAGCTGCTCCTTCACCTGTTTTTTTAATTTTCAAAAAGTAATACCAATAGCGCAAAAGGGATGAATATGGAGGAAAAATCGAGAGGAGAAAACAAAAACACAAAGAGGGCAGCATCTGCTGTTGGAACTATCTCTGAAAAGTAAGATTCAGTTTGCAAGGAGTTCTCGAAATCGGGGCAGTTGCGTGCAGGACCAGTAAGCCATAGACATTAACTGGCGAAAAGTGAAATGGCCATCATCACCCTCGCCAGCCACAACAACTGTAAAAAGTGACCAACCAACCATATGATCATATTAGTCTTTGTCCTCAGAAAAAAAGAACAAGCCAGCCGCAGAATTATATCAGTGGATTTTGCACCTTCAGCAGACCGAGTGAGGAAAGACGGGACCAGTTTGTAGGTGACTGCAACAAGTAACCCGGTGCTGCAGCGTATCTAGGGACGCACACTTACTGCATTTATCTGTGTTACTAATCCCGATGTCATATAGACGCTCATTGGTGTAAATCAAATTGTTGATCACCCTGTACCAAGAGAAGCTGCTTCAAAGATTTCACGGGGTTTCGGTGTTTTCCTCACTTGATTTGCGCTCGAGCTTTTGGCAAATAGAGCTCGATCCTGAATGCCGAAAATACACGGCCTTTATTGCCTTCGGTATGTGTTTTCCATTCAAAAGGCTCCCTTTTTGATTGAATATATCTTCAGCTGCATTTATCAGGGATTTTAGCAAAATATTGAGTGAAGAGTTAAAAGAGAAGCTCATGTGCTATGTAGACGATATACCGATAGTAGAAAAGACCTGGGAGATACATAACAAACTCTTAGAGGAAGTGTTAAGCAGTTTGAAAAGATATGGAGTGACCGCAAACATTTTATTTATTTATATATTTATTGTTCCGTGGGACCAAATTAAGGGGAAGTCTCCATGAACATGGAACGAGTCAATACATGAAATTATAACACGATAGTAGAAACAGATAAAATGAAATATAAGAAACATATTCAGGCGACAATGTAACACTAGAATTTGCTTAATTTTTCAGCTCTTCCAGGAGCTCCTCGACAGAATAGAAGTCTTGTTTTGGGAGCAGTAGGGTTAGCTTTCTAGGACACGTTACAACAGGAGAAGGGATTAGTCCCGACCCAAAAAGGATGGCAGCAATTGCAAAGTTTACCACTCCTACAACCAGAAAACAACTGAGAGGGTTTCTATGAATAATAAATTTTTATAAGAAGTTTATCTATGTGAAACATGAGCTAGTCCATGACTCTGCCAATTGACAGGAAAAGGAACACCCTTGGTGTGGGATGAGTGTGCAGACCGAGAATTCAATAATCTGAAGGTGGCACTTGTCAATGCTCCTATTTTATCACATCCTGACTTATCACAAGATTTTTGTATGGCCACTGACAGCGCGAAGACCGGTCTGGGAGTTATAGTGTTTCAGGAGTTTGGACAAGATGGCAAATTAGTACACAGAACAACCGCCTTTGGAAGCAGGGAACTATCCAAAAGTGAAAGAAATTACTCCGTTACCGAACTTGAAGCCCTTGCAATAGTATGGGGATTTAAAAAGTTCAGATACTTTCTGTTTGGTAGAAAAACAAAAGACTATACGGACCATAGGGCCCTAGAATTTCTCCTAACTGCCAAACTTCCACATGGAAGACTAGCGAGATTGGTAGCTGTGCTTCAGGAATACCTATTTTCAACAGTCTATGTGCCTGGTCCGACAAACGTCATCGCTGATGCCCTGTCCCGCTCACCTATTGGTATAACAGAAGACACGGCTGAAGCATTAGAGCAAGAGTACTTTTCGTTGTTCTACCTCAGAGGCGTGGCATTTGAAAACTTCGTTATTGGAACGATGCGGAATATCCAGAATGAGCAGGACAAGGACCTGGATTTAGTCAAAATAAAAGAAAAATGGGAGGATCGGACGCAGGCCTGCATAAGACAGCACTACCTCTTGAGAAAAACGATTCTGTTTTGTAGGGCAAACGTTAATGATTCGCTGTGGGTGGTGTGCATACCATTATATGGTATACACACCTAAGTTAGCAGATTTCGGTCCACGAAAATGTTATAAGAAAATGAGGAGTGTCTGCTACTTTAAAAACATGGTTAAACGCGTACTGAAAGTGCTAGCCATCTGTAAAAACTGCCAAAAGGGGAAATCCATAACTGTAGGAACCCAGGCTCTGTTATACCCAATTATTCCTGAGAAGCTAAGACATATGGCAGCGACGGATTTAATGAGACCATTACCCAAGATACCGAGGGGCCATCAATATACCGGGTGATCAAAAAGTCAGTATAAATTTGAAAACTGAATAAATCACGGAATAATGTAGACAGAGAGGTACAAATTGACACACATGCTTGGAATGACATCGGGTTTTATTAGAACCAAAAAAATACAAACGTTCAAAAAATGTCCGACAGATGGCGCTTCATCTGATCACAATAGCAATAATTAGCATAAAAAAGTAAGACAAAGCAAACATGATCTTCTTTACAAGAAATGCTCAATATGTCCACCATCATTTCTCAACAATAGCTGTAGTCGAAGAATAATGTTAACAGCACTGTAAAGCATGTCCGGAGTTATGGTGAGGCATTCGCGTCGGATGTTGTCTTTCAGCATCCCTAGAGATGTCGGTCGATCACGATACACTTGCGACTTCAGGTAACCCCAAAGCCAACAATCGCACGGACTGAGGTCTGCGGACCTAGGAGGCCAAGCATGACGAAAGTGGCGGCTGAGCACACGATCATCATCAAACGACGCTCCCAAGAGATCTTTCACGCGTCTAGCAATATGAGGTGTTTTCTTTTTGGTTCTAATAAAACCCCATGTCATTCTAGGCATGTGTGTCAATTTTTACCTCTCTATCTATATTATTCCGTGTTTTATTAAGTTTTCAAATTTATACTGACTTTTTGATCACCCGGTATATCGGTAGTATTGGAGCTGACATCCAAATTTGTGATATTGACACCACTGAAAAGGGCGACTGGTGCAACTGTTAGTAGAGCCTTGTGCAGAGACTTCATAAACCAAGTGGGAACTGTAGACTGTATTATCTCAGATAATGGACCTCAATATAAATCTGAGGTATGGAAAAGAACACTAAGGAGGTATAAGATAAAGCTCATATGAATTAGTAGGTTTCACCCGAGTTCGAACCCCGCAGGGAGAACGATGAAATATTTGTGTAATTTATGTAGATTATACCGTGGAAAGAATCATGCTGACTGGGATGTATTTCTTAAAGAGCTTCCCCACAGCACTACACTGATGCCACCTATGATGGTTCTGAAGAATAGAGACCCTCCAGATAAAATTCGAGGACTGATCGATTTTCCACAAAAGACGCGTCGACAACATAAAGTTATAGTGGAGGAGGCTTTGCGCAATAATCGGGTAGCTGGAGAGAAGCGTAAGGTCCGCGCAGACCAAAAGGCGCACGTAAGGGAATTTGTAGTCGGACAAAAAGTCTTAGTTAAGTCTTATAGGTTGTCCAACAAACAACTGAAGCTGTGTCAAAAGTTCTTCAAGAGATACAGCGGCCCTGTACGTATAAGAAGACTAGCGCACGCAAATGCGGTTGAAATTGAGTATGTGAAAACAGGAAAATCCTTGAGACTCCATCATGTGAGCCATCTCAAGCCATTTATAGAATAAGTAGGGAGAATTGAAGGGAGCTTGTATGGCAAAACTATAGTATTGTATATAGTTAGCAATTAAGTTAAGTATTACACTGAAGGGATCTGCAGATTTATCAAATTTTCTATAATATTATCATGTTAAAAGAGGTACTACAGTACATAAAAGGGCAGGATGTAGTTGGTAAGAAAATTAGGGTATTTTTCTTGGTGTAGGTTATAGCTATGTTTACAGCCAGCTGAGCGTAGAATTTTAGAAGGTGTTTAAGAGTTTAAGATATGCTATCTGCCCATGAAGGAATAAAGTGAAATTGAGAGACATGTGGTACTGCAAAAATGTTTTAAAGATGTGTGACTAGATAAAAATTGTTAACCAGTTGCTGTGGAACGTATTAGGAGAGAACGCCAAAAAAAATTTAGAAATGAGTGTCCATTTTACATGTTTAGCAATAGGATCATAAATGAGTGACTTCCTAATAGGGTTTGCGGTGACATGCATGTGTGTTGTCCAAGTATGATTTGTCACCATTCAGACAAACAGGAGTTTAGTAGGTGGCCAGCTGCATGTGTCTACGCGACAGCACACCGTTATTTGCATGGGAAAGTTGTATATATGCTGTCCAAAGAGATGGAATAATTGTGTACATGGTGGCCAGTTCTGTGGAATTCCATATGAGCGCACCGAAATATTATTTGAGTGTTAGAGGGACATGATATGTAAGTGTAATAATGGGATATAGACACGTAAAATGTAATAAAGGAAAGTACAATGCTGTAAGTTAAAATCACATGAAACAGAGGGTAATAAATAAGGACATGGCAGTAGTGTTGATGAGCAGCGATTTTATATAATGTACTAAAATCTTTATATTTTCAGGTACCACTAATAAAATAAAATGTAACTTTATTAAGATGAAAAGAAGAGACCACCAGAGAAAGATAACAGCAGCAGATCCGAAAAAGAGGGACAGAGAATATAAGGTATTACTGAATAAAACCACGAGAAAAGGTATGTGAAAGTGTCATTAAAATAAAAGATCAGTAATTGCATTAAACTTGCTATGTAGTATGATTGTCCATAGGAAGCACGCCAGGAGTATGAAGTGAGGAACTGACCCACCTAATCATTCATTTGTGTATGTTTGTGGCTGCAGACGTGCACTTTATTGTTCACAGATATTCACGATGACAGCCACGATGGAACCAAGATCCATGAGATTGGACGATCTTGTGATACCCACGACAGTGTAGTAGTTAGACTAGTATAAACATCCTACTGGCCAGTAGTTTAACAAGTAGTTAACAAGTACTTTAGCAAGTAGTTTAACAAGTAGTATCTGAAACTATTAACATTGGGATTTGGTGCGGATTAATTCCATTATTGTATGAACAATTAATGAACGTGTATTTTTATAGGTGTACAGGTGCCGACAGACATTTAGTAATTCATTGACATAGGTAGAGGTGTATTACTTTATAATTGACATTAACTTTGTACATTAAATTTTTATTATAAGAATAACAGTAAATACGTGAGCGTTTTGGGTGATTGTACAACTCAAACAATAATAAATGTAAAGATAAATGACCTCAGTAGTGAATGCATCTTAAAATGTTATATTTCATAAATGTCAATAAATTGTTTTATGTATTGTATAGTATTTGTTGTAAATCAGATACTAATTGTGGGCATTAGTGAGCACAGGATGCGCAAAAAACTTTTCGAGACACAGTGGAAGCAACAACACGGTGTTTTGTATCCCACCTGGAAGGCGGCGCGTGGGTCTGCTCCGAAGATTTGTAAAGTAGACCGAATGAAGGAAGCGATTAGGAGCAGGTGAGGTAAAGCACTTCGGTACTGCAAGTAAAGTTAACGAGGTTTACTATAGTCCAAAACAAAGTACACAACTGAATACGTAACTTGGTACAGATGAGCACCTAGGTGCGACGTCTTAGACCTGTCATAACTGATACAAAGTCACTATAGCAAGCTAAGCTGAAGCGATGTTTTTCCAGCTGTCTGCGTTTGATGAAATGGGAAAGTTGAGCCACACTCATAGACCTGCACAGCAGCGGCTAGAGGGCGCTGCAGTCAGCAAAGATCTTCTGCTCTCGTAGTGCCAACCTAAAAACGGGCACCTATGCTGTGGCATCGTAGCGATCAATACCACACTCCTCCCCCCTGAAACGACGCACTGTCGTCGAGTAGGGCTTCCGACGGCGGGTGGAGGGACCCGGGGGTGGCGCAACTGAGGGGAACTGCCGGGGCGTGCTGCCCATCCACATCCCCAAAAGACTCGTGAGGGAGTGAGGAAAACACCCCATTGAAAACCTGCCCAGGCCGTGCACCGCTACTGGGTACGCTCGGATGAGGAGGCGGAGCAACAACGTCCACGGGCGACGGCGACGGCGGTGGCGGCGTGACGGCAACCTCAGCGTCCATCGGTCCCGGCACCGCAGAGGAACACGGCGGTGTGGGTGGGGTGGCGAGAGGCGGTCGCCCGGCGCAGGAGAGCCGAGCGGCGGCAGGAGCGCCCGCGGCGGATGAGCGAACGGCGGAGGTGCCGTCGGTGGAGTCGCGGGCTGAGGCGGCACAAGCCGTGAAGCATCCAATTCTGCCGGAAAAGAACCAGCGGCAGAAAACCGACGGCGGCACAAACGGATCTAGTTCCGGTGTCGCTTGACAGTGCCGAAGGGACCAGAAACTAAAAATAAGACGCGACCGAGCTGGTGAAGAATGCGCCCGTGCTCCCAGCGCTGCCTGCCACAGAAAATACGATACAACACCGAAGCGTGCAGCGCCGAGCCAGAACGAGGCGAAGCAGAGGGAGCTCGCAGCGGAGGGTGCAATAGCTGCAGGAGCGCAGCCGTGTAGCAATTCCACTGGGGAAAGGAAACCACACAGCTGGGAGCGATAGGGAGCAAGAAAAGTCCATAGCGCGCGCTCGCGAGAGTGCGTGGCCTGCCACTTGCTCATCAGCAACTTAAATGTACACACAAAGCGTTCGGCCTCACCGTTCGACTGGGGGTGGAATGCAGCTGAGGTCAGATGGTGAATTCTGTCAGGAGCACAGAACGCTTTAAACTCGGAGCACACAAATTGGGGGCCATTGTCGGAGACAATAACTTCAGGAAGGCCCTCAATGCAAAAAAATAGACGTCAAAGTCCGAATAGTACTGGCAGATGTAGTAGAAGATATAGGCACAACAAAAGGGAAGTTGCTGTACGCATCAATAACTATCAACCAGTGGGCATTCCAGAAAGGACCCTCAAAATCAATACGAATGCGGTGCCGAGGCGCAGTAGGAGTCAGCCACGCAAAGAAGCACTGGTGGGGAGGAGATTGATGCTCTGCGCGAGAGCGACAGTTAGCAAGCAAATTCTCAATTTGTTTATCAATACCAACCCAAGTGCAGTGGCGACGCGCTAATTGCTTTGTCCGCACTATACCCCATTGACCGGCATGCAGTAATCGGAGGATTTCCGTCTCCAACGAACGAGGTACAACCACACGAGACTGATCATTGCCAGTTCGTAACAAAATAACACCGTGGTGTATAGACAAGTTGTGACGTTGCGCAAAGTAACGTCGAGCAAGTGGATCACGAATCGGCGTAGCAGATGGAGGCCATTGAGTACGAATATACTGCAAAAGAATCTGCAAAGAATCATCAGCGATTGTCGTGGAAGCAATGCGACGAAAATCCACCGGAAAACCATCAGCTAAATCCTTATCCTGCGAATCAATAAACATGCATGACAAGTCACAAGAATCAAACTCGTCATCAGGACCGATAGGGAGGCGATACGAAGCCTCAGCATTCCCATGCTGGGTCATAGGGCGAAACAAAATTTCGTAATTGTATTTGGCCAAAAACAAAGACATAAGTTGCAACTTTTGTGCAGTACGGGCTGCCACCGGCTTTGCCGGGTGAAACAACGATGTCAAAGGCTTATAGTCGGTGACCAAATAGAACTTGCGACCGTACAAAAAATCATGAAACTTTGTCACTCCATATACAATAGTTAAAGCTTCTTTCTCGATTTGAGAATAGTTTTGCTGGGCAGAATTGAGCAACTTAGACGCAAAAAGGATCGGGCGATCGACAGAATTAATGCGGTGCGAGAGAACCGCTCCGATGCCGTGAGAAGATGCATCAAAAGCCAAAACAACTGGTTTGGAAGGATCGAAAGGAATCAAACAGCGATCACTCAACAAAGCAGATTTGAGATTGTGGAAAGCAGCTTCACATTCCGAAGACCAAACAAAAGGAATGTTCTTACGCCTAAGGCGATGCAAAGCCGCTGCAATCTGCGCTGCATTTGGGGTAAACCGAACACAATATGTAATTTTGCCCAACACAGACTGAAGTTCTTTCAAGTTCCTGGGTGCTGGCAAGTCTCTAATCACACTGAGATCTGACGGTGAGGGGTGGATACCCTGCCCGTTAATCATACGTCCTAAGTACTGAATCTCAGTTTGAAAAACTTGGCACTTGTCTCTGTTATACTTTAGTCCTGCCTGCAAAAGTGCAGTAAATAAGGCATGCAAATTCTTCAATTGTTCGTCAGGGGTGCGGCCTGATACGACAATATCGTCCAGATAATTGGAACAACCAGGGACAGTGGCACACAACTGCTGCAAGTAAGACTGAAAAATAGCAGGATCCGAAGCACAACCGAACAGAAGGCGGCGAAACTTGAACAATCCAAGGTGGGTGTTGATCGCAAAATAGCGCTGCGACTGTTCGTCGAGCGGAATTTTAAAGTATGCGTCCCGGAAGTCAATCGTGGAAAAGAATTTTTCCGCTCGAAGCTTATCAAAAATGTCTTCAGGACGCGGTAAGGGAAACGTAGCTACCACTGTCTGGGGATTTACTGTAGACTTTTTAGTCAGCACAAATACGGAGACAACCGTTTGGTTTCTTCACACACACTACAGGCAAAGCCCAGTGCGAAGCAGAAACAGTTTCAATGACACCACTGTCTTGCAAATGCTTAAGTTCAGCAGCTACGGTGTAGTGCAGTGCGTGCGGTACCGGGCGTGCGTGCCGGAAAATAGGCATGGCATTGTCTTTAACTACAACATGCGCTGCAAAGTCCGTGGCACAACCTAGGCCATCAGAAAAGAGTTCAGCAAAATCATCGCATAGTGCAGCAACACTGTCTGCGTGGTCGCTAGCGTTGATGCAAAGTACATTGTCTTGAATTGCGAGGCCAAGAAGTTCAAATGCGTCCATGTGAAAAATTTTCGTAGCATCACTAGAGCGGAGCACACGGAAAGACACTGTACGTGTCGTTGCACCATACGTGGCTTGCAAACTACACACGCCGAGCACTGAGATTTCCTGTCCAGTAAATGCAGTCAACGTGGAATGCAAACGACGAAGCGGGGGCGAACCAAGCAAGTCATACGTTGATCTGTTCAGTAAAGAAACAGACGCACCAGTGTCCAGCTGCATCAGACCAAAACGTCCACAAATGTTCAAAGCCACAATAAGTTTCCTCGCATTGTGCTGAATGCGAGAGGAAGTGTCTGGCGAATCTTGTTTATTCACATGACGAGCTGTAGAAGCACGTGAAGCAGAAGACTTTCAATAAATGGCATTAACGTCCATAGGCTGATGCGAATCATGATCACGGCGGTTTCCATTGTGGTGACACCCACGCGCATCACGCGAACGGGAAACAGGCTGTAAATTAGAGTTTCTCTTGCTACACACAGCTTGTATATGTCGTTTCTTATTACAAAAAGAACACTGTGCTTGATGGGATGGCCAACTGTCCCGTGGGTGGGCACGAAAACAGGTCGGACAAGATTTCAGTTTCTTAGTGGGTGCCTGGTTGGAAACTTGTTTACTTGCGCGCGAGTGGCGAGGTGCGGCGCTCTGTGGCGGGTCTGGGCAAGTGTTGTGCCGCGCTAACAGTACACACAACTGCGGTCACGTCAAACGCCGAAGTAGCCATATCTAATGTATC
The DNA here is from genome assembly GCF_023898315.1 of Schistocerca nitens. Classification (NCBI taxonomy): domain Eukaryota; kingdom Metazoa; phylum Arthropoda; class Insecta; order Orthoptera; family Acrididae; genus Schistocerca; species Schistocerca nitens. The sequence goes on along the minus strand of NC_064616.1, from coordinate 78,268,804 downwards.
TTATCTGTCTAGCAAGTCCACTACTTCCTGCAAAGACGGGATTTAAAATCATAATATTTGCGGTGGTCTGCCACATTCTGTGCAATAGCATCTCTAATCATGATATCCACATTTGAGCGTCCACAGGAGCAATTAAAGTCACAATCAGATGTTAGTCCCTGAAGGTCCGCTAACCACGATTTATTTGACTGAGTAGGACCACGCCGGAGACGAAAGAATTTGTAGCGTGTAGCTATCACATTTATACTGTCACGGAAGTGGGAGTTCAACGCAGCAATCACTTTGTCGTAAGTGTTAGTCTCTGAGTGGGTGGTGGGAAACAATTTTACGAGCACACGGTATAACACAACACCCACGTTGGCTAAGAAAAAGGCAAGCCGCTCTGTGCCTGGTATGTTGTACGCCGCAAATTGTGCCTCGAGCTGAGCAATGTATTCTGGCCAGCGTTGAAGATCAGGATTGAAGGCACGAAATGGTGGCGCCGGAGGCGTCGTTGGCGGTGGTACAGGCTGAGGCGTCGGAGGCGCCGTAGTAGCTGCAGTTTGTAGTGTGACCAGTCCAGCAAGCAGCTGCGTCATTTGCATTTCCTGAGCCTGAAAACGTACAATGTAGCCTGTTCCTGTGGTGAAGCCATCGTGGACACAAAATAAAGTCTTACAGCGAAGGGTGGAAGCTCTCATACACTGATTCACACAGGGAAATTGACAAAGCTAAAGCAGTACCAAGCAAAAAAAAAAAAAAAAAAAAAAAAAAAAAAAAAAAAAAAGGGAGAGGAAAAAATATTTTTATCCCCTGATCGTTGCCGTTCTTTTGTATCCCACCTGGAAGGCGGAGCGTGGGTCTGCTCCGGAGATCTGTGAAGAGGGCCGAATGAAGGAAGCGATTAGGAGCAGGTGAGGTAAAGCACTTCGATACTGCCTTAAACCTTAAAGTTAAAGGGGTTTACTACAGTCCAAAACAAAGTACACAGCTGAATACGTAACTTGGTACAGATGAGCACCTAGGTGCGACGTCTTAGACCTGTCGTTACTGATACAAAGTCTATATAGCAAGCTAAGCTGAAGCAATATTTTCCGGCAGTCTGCACTTGGTGAAATGGGAAAGTCGAGCCGCCCTCGTAGAGCTGCACAACGGCGGCTAGAGGGCGCTGTGGTCAGCGAAAATCTTCCGCTCTCGTAGTGCCAACATAAGAACGGGCACCTACGCTGTGGCATCTTAGCTATCGATACGACACGGTGTGCGGATGGAACGGTCCAGATGCGAGGGGCGCCGTCAGTCATGTTGCTGCAGATATGGGCGGACACGGACGTGGGCTATTCATCGGCTGCCTGAAGACCTCGGCCGAGCGGCAGACAGTCACACCAGGTAACGCAGCCGGTAAAGCACAGTGGTGTTTAAACGGCCGCTAATGACTTGTCTCCACTGTTGTACTACACGGTGGAGACGAGATAAACCAATTGCACACGTAACGCAGTCAGTTAAGCCTACAGCGGAATTGCTAAGAGCTGTATGGAACTGTGAACTATATTTGCTTTTCTTCTGTGGTCCTCCGCCAGACAGAGGCATAATCCTTAGCAGTCAGTCAACTGGCATTGACTTCTGAGGAATCTGAGTCACACACAACGACTCAACTTCCATGTATAGTGTCACCAAACAACCTACCTGTCCACAATTACTGTATCCTTATTGTATTTACAATAGTTATATCAAGAGAAAGAAGCGACATGAAGAACAGAAGAATAGGAACACAGACATTGTAAAAGAAGAAACACGAAGAACTGAAGACTAAATACAGTTACACTTCTCTTAGCCAACACAGAAGAATTCTAGGTGACCTATACGATCATACCTGACTGTACCTCCCTCATACTGTGTGCAAATTCGACGAAAACTTGGCTGTTTCAAATCACACACCCACTTACCTGGCTGTATAATCCGAGGATCCTTCCACATCATCAATTCTGCGAGAGACTGGTAACCTGACGGGATCAAATATCGGCTGAGGGTCCAAAGACTGACTTGTAAAGGCAACATGTCCCATCTCAAATAATCTTCGCGTCCTAAACTACACAAAAAAAACTGTAGCTTCCATCCTCGTACACAAATGAAGACGAAGGTGTGTTGTGAAATCCGAATCAGTGTGTGACTCTTGATAAAAAAGGTGCATAATGTAGTGAACACTGAACAGTTACACCCACAAACTAACAGTTTCCGATATCTATCATTGTGTAAACATTTTGTACTTATTTTTCAGGGTAGTCTTAAGAAAATATTTGTGTATGTATTTATGTAAAATATTGTTTGACATTGTCTTCCTTAATGACGGGATGTCCTTCACGGTTTTATATATCTTTATATTTCCAGAATTTTATTTGTGTATTTATTTAAGTAAAATTATTTTTTGTCATTTTCTTTGTTAATGATGCTATGGGTTTTAAATGTTTTTATGTATTACATTTCATACACTGTGAAAAAACACATTACTTAAAATTGGTGGTCAATCCGAACTCTTATTGCAAGTATTAATTGACACAGTAAATATAAATGCAGTTTGTCAAAGAACGCTTTAGAACATAAGATTTTTGAAATGTTTAAAGAGTATACATGTTAGGGAAACACTAGACTTGGTAAATCAGTTTGTGAAATGATGTTTATTTTAAAATGTAAGCCAAGAGCATAAATATGACCAAGTGAAATTACATAGGATGTTTCGCAGAACTTTATATAATTGTATAATGTCCAATAGATACTCTTGAATTATGGGCGCAACTGCTTGTTTTGCATATTAATGGATAAATGAAGAACATGTAACTTGTTGGACGGCCACTTTCAAATGATTAGGAAACTTTACTTTAATATTTCTTGCCTCAACATATGTCTTATGGATGGATGAATGACAGACAGCGTGGGCCTTAAGTATACAGAAAGATGGGAACCGCCATTCTTGAAAGAGAATAAAAACTTTGTAATGTTAGTTAAATTTCTTTTGATACTGCATATTCCAATTGTTATGTATCGGAACAATGTTCGAAACATAAGGCGTAGACAGATTATAATAAACATGTAATAAGTAAATTTATGGCACTAAACCCATGAATGAATGCGGAATGACTGCAGAAGAACATATCATGATTCAAGTGTTCCTCTGATCTAGTATTCTTATTAGTTCGCTTGTACAGACAATTGATGGTTATATGATTATGTACTGGATGAGATAATACTATAAGAATTACCGCATCCTAGTACAAAATAGTTCGTTAGGTGGGGGTATTGTAAGGTGGCTATAATTTCGCACCTTACAAGCACTCATCCACATACTTTTCCGTGAACTACAACCACAATTAGATATCAGTTGATAGGTTGCACATCGTATATATGAATATTTAAAGGAGACTGACATTGTCAGGTGCACCTTGTAAATAATTGTTAACGCTTATTGCATGAAAGGTGGCGGAGTGTCTTTATTATAAAACCGGCATAACGCATGAGTGCCTATACTAGTAGATGTTGGAACGCCAGTGGAGATGACATGACAGGCAGAACTCAAGCTCTGGGTGGGAGGCCTGCACAGGTGCTGGTCCTGATTAAACACAGGAAGTATGTAGACGGACGTCGTGACACCTGAGCGCTGGGGTGCAATAGAGTCGCAACCAGCCAGTATTGTAGCCGGATGGGAAGGATTATGCTTCGAAAACTACGAAAATCTTGGACGCAGCTGAGAGGAACGAGGAAGCGTCATCTCGGAAACCATGCAGGCTGTGTTAAAGCGTACCATTGTACGAGTATAGGTATTTGTTCGCAAACTTTCCACGCTGGACAAGAAAAGATTAAAATATGGTTGGTCGGCGTTCGGAAGAATCTGCAGAGAGGGAGAAAATTCCGTGGTTTCGGGAATATGATTCGTTTTCGGAATTACGAGGGTGGGGAGCCGAGTCTTGCTGGGAGGCCAGCGGTGGGGAGACGAGATCTTCCGTTGTGAGCGCCCGTGTGTGACAGTCGCTCGATATCAGCTTTGTTAGTACAGGCGGACTTGATGTCTTTGCTCTCAGGAGAGTTTATAGTTAGAACAGTTCGGCACCGTACTGTTGCGAACCTATAGAGTTCTGGACTTCACCTCCGGGTTGGAAGTCGTCATTGAGTACACAGCAGTCAGTATTTGAGAGCAGTTCCTCTGCCTATACTTACGTTGAGACGTTATCTGATCTCCGTCGTTGTGGCTGCGAGTTCGCGTTTCCCGTCTGTAGAACACAGAGAGGAGAAGACAGTATTAGAGTATATTAGTCAGAGGACCGCCTTCCGCCGCCCTGGTGTGTAAAAGAGTTTATTTGTGGCTGGAGTTCTTCCATCGTCGCAGACGACTACGAGAACCATCACTTCGACGCACCGGACACAGTACATATGGTGATATCGCAAATTGCTTCGGCTTATTAGGGCTATAAAAGCTAAACAGCTGTGATCACGTTAGTTTATTCCCACTGAGGTTCCACACCACCGTAGATCATATTTGAAAGTAGTGTCTTCTAGTGTTTGGTATGTAGATGATGTCAGTCATTTCGCGTTATTGATATTAGACCACATAGTCATAATAAGGGGCAGAGTTGGGCAATTGATTAGTAATTTTACTTAGGAAATGTAAATTTTGTAATCTAAAGGTATTTTTTTTTAAATCTACAATAAATATATAAGCAGGAACAACGTTTATCATCTAGTAGGTTTAGTTGCCTTCATTATTCATTTATGTTTAGACTGTAATTTATAGAATTAAGAGACCCTAAGATCTGCTTCAGGGGGTAGTCAAGCAAGACCAAATCTTCATTTAGCGTTTATTATTTTCCGTTGCGCACATTCATTTTACACCCGCCTGGAGTAGCATCTTGGAATAGAAAGCTTGATTGATGAATCCAGAATTGACGAACACGAACACGAACATGTAAAACGGACAAGCTTGAGGCGACAAGAGGTGATCCTCAGCCCCTAGCACCCTCGTACGGACGATAGCAGCGGCCGCGCTGGCTGGCGCTGTCCCTGTGCCCGTGGTGGCCACTCGGTGTCGCAGTTGCAGCGATGACCGACACAGGCTCTGCGTCGTTGGACTTGCTGACGGGGCGGCTCCTGCTGGTTTACATCCAGTTTCCACGTGCTGAGCGCTGCGAGTGGCAGCGTCGAAATATCTGAAGCGGGCTCGACGGCCTGTGTGGCGTAGTAGATAGGTCGGTCGCTCGTGCGAAGGGACATCCCTCACGCGGGAGCACCGGTTGCGGAAGTCGTGTCTGCTGAGCTGGCAGGGCTTTGGTCAGTAACTGCAGCTCGGTTTCTGTTGCTCAGCTGCGTTCCCGGATGTCGTATTTTGAATCGTTGCATTTCCTCTCTCCTTAGATTGATCCGGTCCTCCGGATTGCTGTTTTGTTCGTCTGACTGTAACAGAGACGCTTTCGCATCTATCAGTATTTCATCACTGCTTGACAAGACTTTGGTGTGCCCTCCTTTTCGTTTCATTTTACACTGCGTACAATACCTCAGTCCTACGATGCTTAAGCACTGAATTTCTGCGCCCATCTTCTCTTTTTTACGCTCCTTTCTCTTTCACAGTTTATTATCGTTCACTGTGGTCGAGTCGCTTCTTCACTGGTACCAGCATGACTACTGTGCAGCGCGCGGGATTAGCCGAGCGGTCTCGGGCGCTGTAGTCGTGGACTGTGCGGCTGGTCCCGGCGGAGGTTCGAGTCCTCCATCGGACATGGGTGTGTGTGTTTGTCCTTAGGATAGTTTAGGTTAAGTAGTGCGTAAGCTTAGGGACTGATGACCTTAGCAGTTAAGTCCCTTAAAATTTCACGCACATACTACTGTGCACCCACAGTTTGAAGGAAGATAAGGACCGGATTTGGGCAACTTTACCTTTGAGATGGCAGTACGCAATGCTTACTGTATTCAAAATTACACAAACGGCTGATGTGCTAGTCCCTACGGTTACAAGTCGGTTGCGTATTTCTCAGAAGTTTTCTTATGTGATCGAGTAGATGTTCCATCGCTATACGACTATTTTGTGCTGCTCTCATCTGGTTCAGTTAGCCAGGAGAGTTCTACATCTACATCTACATTTATACCCCGCAAGCCACCCAACGGTGTGTGGCGGAGGGCACTTTACGTGCCACTGTCATTACCTCCCTTTCCTGTTCCAGTCGCGTATGGTTTGCGGGAAGAACGACTGTCTGAAAGCCTCCGTGCGCGCTCTAATCTCTCTAATTTTACATTCGTGATCTCCTCGGGAGGTATAAGTAGGGGGAAGCAATATATTCGATACCTCATCCAGAAACGCCCTCTCGAAACCTGGCGAGCAAGCTACACCGCGATGCAGAGCGCCTCTCTTGCAGAGTCTGCCACTTGAGTTTATTAAACATCTCCGTAACGCTATCACGGTTACCAAATAACCCTGTGACGAAACGCGCCGCTCTTCTTCGGATCTTCTCTACCTCCTCCGTCAACCCGGTCTGGTACGGATCCCACACTGATGAGCAATAGTCAAGTATAGGTCGAACGAGTGTTTTGTAAGCCACCTCCTTTGTTGATGGACTACATTTTCTAAGCACTCTCCCAATGAATCTCAACCTGGTACCCGCCTTACCAACAATTAATTTTATATGATCATTCCTCTTCAAATCGTTCCGCACGCATACTCCCAGATATTTTACAGAAGTAACTGCTACCAGTGTTTGTTCCGCTATCATATAATCATACAATAAAGGATCCTTCTTTCTATGTATTCGCAATACATTACATTTGTCTATGTTAAGGGACAGTTGCCACTCCCTGCACCAAGTCTCTATCCGCTGCAGATCTTCCTGCATTTCGCTACAATTTTCTAATGCTGCAACTTCTCTGTATACTACAGCATCATCCGCGAAAAGGCGCGTGGAACTTCCGACACTATCTACTAGGTCATTTATATATATTGTGAAAAGCAATGGGCCCATAACACTCCCCTGTGGCACGCCAGAGGTTACTTTAACGTCTGTAGACGTCTCTCCATTGATAACAACATGCTGTGTTCTGTTTGCTAAAAACTCTTCAATCCAGCCACACAGCTGGTCTGATATTCCGTAGGCTCTTACTTTGTTTATCAGGCGACAGTGCGGAACTGTATCGAACGCCTTCCGGAAGTCAAGAAAAATAGCATCTACCTGGGAGCCTGTATCTAATATTTTCTGGGTCTCATGAACAAATAAAGCGAGTTGGGTCTCACACGATCGCTGTTTCCGGAATCCATGTTGATTCCTACATAGTAGATTCTGGGTTTCCAAAAACGACATGATACTCGAGCAAAAAACATGTTCTAAAATTCTACAACAGATCGATGCCAGAGATATAGGTCTATAGTTTTGCGCATCTGCTCGACGACCCTTCTTGAAGACTGGGACTACCTGTGCTTTTTTCCAATCATTTGGAACCCTCCGTTCCTCTAGAGACTTGCGGTACACGGCTGTTAGAAGGGGGACAAGTTCTTTCGCGTACTCTGTGTAGAATCGAATTGGTATCCAGTCAGGTCCAGTGGAGTTTCCTCTGTTGAGTGATTCCAGTTGCTTTTCTATTCCTTGGACACTTATTCGATGTCAGCCATTTTTTCGTTTGTGCGAGGATTTAGAGAAGGAACTGCAGTGCGGTCTTCCTCTGTGAAACAGCTTTGGAAAAAGGTGTTTAGTATTTCAGCTTTACGCGTGTCATCCTCTGTTTCAATGCCATCATCATCCCGGAGTGTCTGGATATGCTGTTTCGAGCCACTTACTGATTTAACGTAAGACCAGAACTTCCTAGGATTTTCTGTCAAGTCGGTACATAGAATTTTACTTTCGAATTCACTGAACGCTTCACGCATAGCCCTCCTTACGCTAACTTTGACATCGTTTCGCTTCTGTTTGTCTGAGAGGTTTTGGCTGCGTTTAAACTTGGAGTGAAGCTCTCTTTGTTTTCGCAGTAGTTTCCTAACTTTGTTGTTGTACCCCGGTGGGTTTTTTCCGTCCCTCACAGTTTTACTCGGCACGTACCTGTCTAAAATGCATTTTACGATTGCCTTGAACTTTTTCCATAAACACTCAACATTGTCAGTGTCGGAACAGAAATTTTCGTTTTGATCTGTTAGGTAGTCTGAAATCTGCCTTCTATTACTCTTGCTAAACAGATAAACCTTCCTCCCTTTTTTTGTATTCCTATTTACTTCCATATTCAGGAATGCTGCAACGGCCTTATGATCACTGATTCCCTGTTCTGCACATACAGAGTCGAAAAGTTCGGGTCTGTTTGTTATCAGTAGGTCCAAGATGTTATCTCCACGAGTCGGTTTTCTGTTTCATTGCTCGAGGTAATTTTCGGATAGTGCACTCAGTATAATGTCACTCGATGCTCTGTCCCTACCACCCGTCCTAAACATCTGAGTGTCCCAGTCTATATCTGGTAAATTGAAATCTCCACCTAAGAGTATAACATGCTGAGAAAATTTATGTGAAATGTATTCCAAATTTTCTCTCAGTTGTTCTGCCACTAATGCTGCTGAGTCGGGAGGTCGGTAAAAGGAGCCAATTATGAACCTAGCTCGGTTGTTGAGTGTAACCTCCACCCATAATAATTCACACGAACTATCCACTTCTACTTCACTACAGGATAAACTACTACTAACAGCGACAAACACGCCACCACCGGTTGCATGCAATCTATCCTTTCTAAACACCGTCTGTACCTTTGTAAAAATTTCGGCAGAATTTATCTCTGGCTTCAGCCAGCTTTCTGTACCTATAACGATTTCAGCTTCGGCGCTTTCTATCAGCGCTTGAAGTTCCGGTACTTTACCAACGCAGCTTCGACAGTTGACAATTACAATACCGATTGCTGCTTGGTCCCCGCATGTCCTGACTTTGCCCCGCACCCGTTGAGGCTGTTGCCCTTTCTGTACTTGCCCAAGGCCATCTAACCTAAAAAACTGCCCAGCCCACGCCACACAACCCCTGCTACCCGTGTAGCCGCTTGTTGCGTGTAGTGGACTCCTGACCTATCCAGCGGAACCCTAAACCCCACCACCCTATGGCGCAAGTCGAGGAATCTGCAGCCCACATGGTCGCAGAACCGTCTCAGCCTCTGATTCAAACCCTGCACTCGGCTCTGTACCAAAGGTCCGCAGTCAGTCCTGTCGACGATGCTGCAGATGGTGAGCTCTGCTTTCATCCCGCTAGCGAGACTGGCAGTCTTCACCAAATCAGATAGCCGCCGGAAGCCAGAGAGGATTTCCTCCGATCCATAGCGACACACATCATTGGTGCTGACATGAGCGACCACCTGCAGATGGGTGCACCCTGTACCCTTCATGGCATCCGGAAGGACCCTTTCCACATCTGGAATGACTCCCCCCGGTATGCACACAGAGTGCACATTGGTTTTCTTCCCCTCTCTTGCTGTCATTTCCCTAAGGGGCCCCATTACGCGCCTGACGTTGGAGCTCCCAACTACCAGTAAGCCCACCCTCTGCAACCGCCCGGATCTTGCAGACTGAGGGACAACCTCTGGAACAGGACAAGGAGCCATGTCAGGCTGAAGATCAGTATCAGCCTGAGACAGAGCCTGAAACCGGTTCGTCAGACAAACTGGAGAGGCCTTCCGTTCAGCCTTCCGGAATGTCTTTCGCCCCCTGCCACACCTTGAGACGACCTCCCACTCTACCACAGGTGAGGGATCAGCCTCAATGCGGGCAGTATCCCGGGCAGCCACAGTCGTAGTCCGATCGGGGGATGCGTGGGACGAGCTGGCCGTCCCCGACAAACCCCCATCTGGACCCCCACAGTGATGCCCATTGGCAACAGCCTCAAGCTGTGTGACCGAAGCCAACACTGCCTGAAGCTGGGAGCGAAGGGATGCCAACTCAGCCTGCATCCGAACACAGCAGTTGCAGTCCCTATCCATGCTAAAAACTGTTGTGCAGAGAACGTCTGAACTAATCTACAGAGAGCGCAAACAAATCGACAAGATTTACACGGTTATTAAAATACAAGATTGCCTAGTAAATGCAGTAATGCTGCTACTTGCGCACTGCTGACACACTGCTCGGCGGCGGAAGGAGACTACGCGATTTTACACTATTCAGGTACTAAAACGCGATGCTACAACTCTCAAATACTACAATACGCCCGAAATTTATGAATTAAACAATGCAAGTACCAAAAACACGCAAAGAAGTTAAGAATTAAACTATGTAACAAATGAGTGAGCTAGGAGTATACGACTTGCTGCTGCAGCTACTTATCCAACGGCGGCAGGGAGCACACTGACTGTGACCAACCGACACTGGCCGTTCGAAACAAAAACAGAAGACAAACGACTTCGCGAATTTACACTATTCAGGTACTAAAACGCGATGCTACAACTCTCAAATACTATAATACGCCCGAAATTTATGAATTAAACAATGCAAGTACCAAAAACACGCAAAGAAATTAAGAATTAAACTATGTAACAAATGAGTGAGCTAGGAGTATGCGACTTGCTGCTGCAGCTGCTTATCCAACGGCGGCAGGGAGCACACTGTTCCGTCTAATGTGGGTTTAAGACACGAAGATTTCCTTGGGCAGCATTTCGTAATGCAGGTCTGGTGGGTAAATTACCGAGTGGATGTTGTTTAGAGTTGTGGTTCCGGTAACGATGGAAGGTAACAGGAAAGTGGGATCTGAAATGTATAGCGTACCATTAATTAGCAGTCCTTGACCTTGTAGCTCTATGCGCTGGACGCTGCCGAAATTACCTCGCTCATAGCGGCTATCAGTGACTACTGTCGGTTTTTAGTACTAAGTACAGACAGTATGACACTATTTTTGGAAAAATTCAATTTCACCTATAATGACCTGCCTGGGGCAGTTAGTTGCAGGCTTCCCGGAGCGAAACAGAGTCTATTCGCATGACTCAGGTGCAGTGTGTAATCGCTTTGTGCGGCAAAAGGTGACTTGCCAGGTTCGGCACTGCCGTGACACCGCGGTGGAGAGTAGCACTTCCTCAAATCCTTCATCATCTTAAATGACTTAATTAACGACATCCGTTATAAAGGATCCCCAACCTTAAAGTTACATGCCAAAGTCTGTCACATATATACTCACTCAATCTCACTTACTAATAACTTACGATCCATCTGTGTATCTACAAAACAACTGATATAAATTAGACATGCTACTGTTCTATTAATAGTTCTATGACCTACTCCCTATACGCAAATGTTCCCCGTGAACCTTTCTCATATAAATAACACAACATAAATATAACCATGACACATTACTGATAAGTAATTACAAAAATTCAACTCGTGCGACCACTTTATGGCCTTAACGTGTATGGAGGTTTTGGAACTAGGATTGTCGATATTTTTCAAAAAACCGGGATCAGATATATCGATATTTAAGGGATCGTCATAAAAGGCTCTCGATACATCGAAAATGAACCGACATATCGACAAACAAAATATCGACGCTCTGGACCGTAAACATATCGGCAGCACATTGTAAATGTATTGCTGGTTTTAGAGCTGTTTAGAGGTGTTATTATTAGATATCCTGTACATCATCAAGCCAGCAGCCTGCCCATCCGCATTAGAGCAAGAACTGAAAGGAAACCGAAGCACATTCACGCTTGGCAATAACCACTTTGCTAACAATGGTAACTGCATGTAAGTGGCCCAACGAAAAGTGTTCGTTGGTCCGGCGTTCGGTTTTCTCACATATCGGATTTGTCCAGAACACTTCATTCGACTTTCCTGTTTTTTCATAACTGCCGATGCCAGCGATCTAGGAGCTGTAGTGTCAAAATTTCATGGTGAAGTTGAACGCTGCAGTTTCTGTTGGTAGCACCAGACGCCGATTTCGTCAGCACTTCCCCCCTCACGTCTCCGCCCACCGCAAAAACCAATCTTGTCATTTGGATTTTTGTTCACCATTTTCAACAACTGTTTTTGAAGAATGCAGATGTAAAGAGTTGGGTTAATTTGGAGGAGGAAACTAAACAGCAAGGTCATCGGTCTCATCGGATTAGGGAAGGATGGGGGAAGGAAGTCGGCTGTGCCCTTTCAAAGGAACCATACCGGCATTTGCCTCAAGCGATTTAGGGAAATCATGGAAAACCTAGACCAGGATGGCCGGACGCGGGATTGAACCGTCATCCCTCGAATGCGAGTCCAGTGTACTAACCACTGCGCCACCTCATTCGGTGGATGTAAAAAAATAGCTCACCAGTGGCATTAAAAATAGTCTTCTAACGCAACTGGTGCGCTATTTATTCCCATCGGGAATCTTGTTATTCTATTCTCACCGTCACTCCCGGTGCAATCGGTCTTCTTCCTTCTGCCACACATACTTGCCTCACACAGTCAAAGAGGAAGATTGGACGTTATGAAAGCTCCAAAAGTAGTAAGACACCTTCACACTGTGAAACTAATAATATAAGATAAAAATATCAGCACTCGATATCGCTATTTCAATATCGATATATCGGTATATAAAGGAAAGAAATGTCGCTTATATAAATCGAGATATTTGGGAAAAATATCGACAGCTCAGTTGGAACAATCTGAGGTACACTCTGCGTCCCTGGCTTGTTTCTGCCTTTCTTTCTTCTGCTTTCTTTATCCAGTTCCCTCCCCTGAAGGAAGGAGCTACCGACAATTGCAGCAGTGCTTCCAGTTCACCTTGAAATTGTCAGATTATACTCATATGGATAACTTTGGTCTGGGTGGGGAGTTTTATTTTAACATTAATTGGGGATATCGGGTCGACTACCTGACACAGCCCATGGTACTGCAAAATGAACTTCTTTGTTTTACTCTTTGGAATGTGAAGGTTAGATAGCATAACTCACTGCCCGACGTGATACTTGAGTAATCCCACTCCTTTATTGTGAGTTTTTCCTGTGTTTCTGGAGCCTTTGTATTCATTTTTTCACCTGACGCCATAACCCTTTTAAACTTTCAATAAAGTGCCGAACAGAGGATACATCCTACCCTGGAGAAATTTGACATAAATCAAAAAGTGAGCAGATTTACACATTGTAAGAGGGCATTTCAATTATCGTGGTTACTATTAACACAAAAGCTTAGCATTTTCCTCAATGTCCTAGGCACTCTCTCTGTTGCATCATTCGATTGCGAGTGGAAGGCCCTAGTTCGTAACTTGTTAATGTGCAATAGTCGACATAGCTGCTTAAACAATTCTGACATAAAACTCATGCGTTACTCTGTTATTGTCGCTTCTGGTCCGCCGAATTTCAATAGCCAATAGTTAACGGAAGCGTGAGCCACTGTGTCAGCCTGTTGGTTTGGAATGGCGATCACGGCGAAGTGACACGAAAAATGATCAGTCATGGTTAGTATATTTCTTTTTTCCCCGCTTGTGTTCGTGCAAAAGGGCCAAGAACGTTGAGGCCAATAAATTGAAAAGGTTTATCTGCCTCAGGCAATCTTTGCAGTGCTAATGATTCAGCTAAGCTCTTTGAGCTCAAAGGATGCAGTTCTTTACGCAACACTCAACATACTGTTTCCTCTGTGGCCACCTGTAATTTTCCACAATGCCGCTATCCATGGCTCGTCGTCTGCTGTGCACAGGAAAGATAGAATCATTGGCTTGCTTGAACTCTTTGTCCTGTAAACATGCTAGCACAACGACATGGCGGCCTCATCACGTTTGCTTGTAAAGCACTCCAACATCACAGCTGAACTACGTATGTTTTGTGTGGCACTGACTATCAGGATCGGCAGCCTGCGTTCTATGCCGCTCTTCTGTACTTGTTCAGACGGCTTCTACGGCATGTACTTTGCTGCTTAATCCCTCAGCATTACCGTGAGAGTTCCCTGGATGATGCATTACCTCAAAATCGAATTCGCTAAGCCCTAAGGCCTAGCAGGTTAGCCTACTGGTCGAATCCTTTAATCCTAGAATCAATTTTAGTGGCGTGTGATCTGTTATGTCCTTAAAACGCCTCCCATACTGATGGCAGTGAAAATACGTGGTACTAAAAATCAGCGCCAGCATTTCTTTTCCATAGCTGAACAGTGTTTTGCTGCTTTATTCAACTGAATGAAAGCACAGGCTACGGGGTGTTCCTCCCCATCCAACTCTTACCCCAGGACACGCCATAGAACATTGTTGCTCGAATCACAGGACGAGATAAACTATTTTGATAGTCTGGAAAAATGAGAACAGGAGTCGTGATTAGTAATTGCTTTAACCGTTGAAATGCTTCTTGATAATGAGGAGCCCAGTTAAATTTTACACCGCTTTGCACCAAATGTGTAAGGGGTTTTCCAATCTCTGGAAATTTTCAAATGTGTTTTCTATAGAAATCCGCAGTCTCAGGATATGATTGTACCTGTTTTATCGTGTTAGGCATTGGAAAATCTACTGCTTGCATAAGCCGACGGTCAGTACATACCCCATCTTGGCCAATAATGTTGCCTAGCTAGCGGACCTCCTACAAAACAAAGTGACACTTTTTTAAGCTGGGGGCAAACGTGCTGCACGCAACAGTTCAAATACTTCCCGCAGACTCACCGTGTGGCCCTGGATGCCTTGGAATGCACTACTACGTCATCTAGATATGCTAGGCATTGCTTTGGTTTCAGGTCTTACTAGGTATTGCTTTGGTTTCAGGCCCTGTAGAACTCTGTCGAATAAGCGTTGGAAAATCGCTTGCGTGTTTTTCAGATCGAAAGGCATCCGACAATTTGGAAGTGTAGAAATAGGACCAAAAATGCTGTCTTAGGCCGATCCTCTGGTACTACTTCTAATTGATGATAGCTGCTGTGTAAATCAAAGGTAAATGAAGTAACGCCATTGCCCCATAGTATCCAATGTCTCTGTGATATTAGACATGGGGTGTGTATCGGTGACAGTTCGCTGATTCAGAAACCCGCAAGTGCAGCAGAACATATAAGCGTTTATCCCATCTAAGGACTTCTTGGGCACGATTACTATTGGGGCTAGTAAAGTCTTCTATGATTCCATCCTGAAGCTGTTAGTCTATGAACTCCTCCACTAAAGGCATCAAATAGAGCGGGACATAGTATGGTTTCTTGTATACTGGCAGCTCGTTCTCTTTTGGAATTCTATGTTGCACCAGAGGTGTATTTGGTAGGTGTCCAGGCGGGTTAAACAATCTTCTTCTAATAGCTTCTCCACATCTGCTCACTCACATCCTTTCAGATGCGACACTTTTCCCCTCAGTGGAATTAAATCGACAGACTGTCCCAGCTTTCGATATTCTGCATTAAAATCCCTTTCTAATTCGTTCTCTAAAACCGCTAAGTTATCTATTAGAGTCCCTCATATCTAAGTTAGCTATCAGAGTTCCTCACCTCATCTGAAACAAAATTATCTATACTGACAGGCACTACTCGGCTACCAGCTAACTCTTGCGTATATTATGTCATACTACGTTGTACAAAACATTGTGCCTGATCCAGCACGCCGTTCTCTAACAGGGGCGCTAACACACACACACACACACACACACACACACACGCACGCACACAAAGACAGAGTATTAACTGGCAGATCAGCTCCTATGTTCATCCAGACCAACCCCCCTGTACCTTTCTACCTTTCAGTATCGTATCCCGCGAGTCAAGTCTAAGAAACAATGTACGAAGTTTAACTGGCGTACCGGACATCTCGGCGGGTCTTTTCGGACATTTCGGCTCGATATGGAACAATGTCCCATCCAGTTGCATCTTGCGCTGCTGCAGATCGTGATATTTACTCGGGAACTCCAGACACAGAATAACGTCGTAGCTAACACCCACGAAAGGCAGAACTTACACACATATTCGGAAGTCTCTCCTCCCTATTCAGAAACCCAACAACTTGGAACCTAGACAATTCACATTTTTATCATTCACATCACTTAACCTACAGGGTGGTGGGTTCCGATTCAGTGCACTCAATGTAGTCTTAGACATAAAAACTGACCGCCGGCCGGCCGCCACAGAGACTAAGTCAGAGTCGTTCACTTAAGATGGCCAATAAAACCGACCGCCCCTGACAACGCTAAGTCCGGCCATCTGCACGATCTGGCAACACTGCTAGATGCATAAGTGCCATGAGAAAGTGTTGTCTGCTTCCAAGATGTCGTGTTGGGTGAGCCTGTGGTCTAGTGAGCCGGCACGGTAGCTCAGCGTGTTTGGTCAGAGGATTGGCAGCCATTTGTAATAAAAAAACTGAGTTAATCGATCAACAACGAACTTGAACGGATGTCTTTCGACGTCCGCCCTGAGCAGCTGCAACGAACATAAGCGAACAAAAATGAGATTTTTAAAAAAAAGTGGTAATCGTCACGAATTCCAAACTTATTGTCGCGTGTTCACGTCCAACTGTATCCCTTTTTAATTTTTTTTTTTTCTCTCCGCATTTCGGCCCTCGTCTAAAGTTATGAGTCTGATTGAACATCGAAGATAATTTCGCTTCACATTCTGCCCACCAGCAATAACAAGTACTTCCAGAAACAATTCCTCACGACAGCTCGTGGATGCGTCGCGATCAGAACAACTTACACTCGAGCGTTTCCTCGCCTGAAATCCGTCGCCGCCAGGGTGAACGCGGCGCGACGCTGTCAGTGTGTGTATCAACTGTCATTTTCGAATTTGAAGTTCTGGTTATCATCTTGCAGTTAAGCGTTGTATTTTACATATTTGAAAATCATGAACTACGCTTAAACGTTGAAAAATTGAGTCGCAAATGGAAAAAGGTGTAACATCTGCAACGCAATATTTACTTTTGGTATAACAGAGGGGTGAATGCAGAGGAGGCAGCTAGAAAGATTTGAACTGTGTGTGGAGCTAGTGCTTTCGGGAAAAATACGCCAAAAAAAGATATTCTTGCTTCAACAAAGATCGTTCTGGTATGAATGATTTTCCACATTAAAGAAGTCTCGACTACTGATATACACTCCTGGAAATTGAAATAAGAACACCGTGAATTCATTGTCCCAGGAAGGGGAAACTTTATTGACACATTCCTGGGGTCAGATACATCACATGATCACACTGACAGAACCACAGGCACATAGACACAGGCAACAGAGCATGCACAATGTCGGCACTAGTACAGTGTATATCCACCTTTCGCAGCAATGCAGGCTGCTATTCTCCCATGGAGACGATCGTAGAGATGCTGGATGTAGTCCTGTGGAACGGCTTGCCATGCCATTTCCACCTGCCGCCTCAGTTGGACCAGCGTTCGTGCTGGACGTGCAGACCGCGTGAGACGACGCTTCATCCAGTCCCAAACATGCTCAATGGGGGACAGATCCGGAGATCTTGCTGGCCAGGGTAGTTGACTTACACCTTCTAGAGCACGTTGGGTGGCACGGGATACATGCGGACGTGCATTGTCCTGTTGGAACAGCAAGTTCCCTTGCCGGTCTAGGAATGGTAGAACGATGGGTTCGATGACGGTTTGGATGTACCGTGCACTATTCAGTGTCCCCTCGACGATCACCAGTGGTGTACGGCCAGTGTAGGAGATCGCTCCCCACACCATGATGCCGGGTGTTGGCCCTGTGTGCCTCGGTCGTATGCAGTCCTGATTGTGGCGCTCACCTGCACGGCGCCAAACACGCATACGACCATCATTGGCACCAAGGCAGAAGCGACTCTCATCGCTGAAGACGACACGTCTCCATTCGTCCCTCCATTCACGCCTGTCGCGACACCACTGGAGGCGGGCTGCACGATGTTGGGGCGTGAGCGGAAGACGGCCTAACGGTGTGCGGGACCGTAGCCCAGCTTCATGGAGACGGTTGCGAATGGTCCTCGCCGATACCCCAGGAGCAACAGTGTCCCTAATTTGCTGGGAAGTGGCGGTGCGGTCCCCTACGGCACTGCGTAGGATCCTACGGTCTTGGCGTGCATCCGTGCGTCGCTGCGGTCCGGTCCCAGGTCGACGGGCACGTGCACCTTCCGCCGACCACTGGCGACAACATCGATGTACTGTGGAGACCTCACGCCCCACGTGTTGAGCAATTCGGCGGTACGTCCACCCGGCCTCCCGCATGCCCACTATACGCCCTCGCTCAAAGTCCGTCAACTGCACATACGGTTCACGTCCACGCTGTCGCGGCATGCTACCAGTGTTAAAGACTGCGTTGGAGCTCCGTAGGCCACGGCAAACTGGCTGACACTGACGGCGGCGGTGCACAAATGCTGCGCAGCTAGCGCCATTCGACGGCCAACACCGCGGTTCCTGGTGTGTCCGCTGTGCCGTGCGTGTGATCATTGCTTGTACAGCCCTCTCGCAGTGTCCGGAGCAAGTATGGTGGGTCTGACACACCGGTGCCAATGTGTTCTTTTTTCCATTTCCAGGAGTGTATGTGATGGATTACCATTTAACCGTCATGCGACATTTGCATTTAACAGGCAAAGTTCAGAAGTCTGGTGTAGGAGTACTGCATGCTCTAATTCGAAACAACAAAAATCAACGGAGTGGCTATTATTTAACGTCTTCAGGTCGCTCATTGACCATTCCTGTGCAGTACTGTTACTGTTGACGAGTTATGATGCCTTTATCGTTTACTTCCTAAGAAGAAATGAAAGTCTGAGCCCCATCAAAAGACGTAAACTCGAGCAAAGAGTTGTGTGAACATAATATTTTACATTTGATAGTTCCAAAAATGTGTTTTGGGCTACGAATTCTGTCCCAAGGAAGTGTGCATCACAGCTGGAATTTGTTGCCAACAACTGAGACACCTTTCGGTCGCAGTGTAAGAAAATCGCCGACAAAACTACATCACGTGTGCTACTGCATGGTAAGGCACTCTGTTGACTTGAGAAACAATACTATCCAGGAGATTTATAGGAAAGTTATCTCTCAGGCACTTGTATTAAAAGTCCTCTCTCACGCACTTGTCCCTCTCATCACGTACTCGTAAAATTTTACCTTTCCCGCTCTTGATTGATCAACGGTCAAGGCAATTCATTTCTAG
The DNA here is from genome assembly GCF_023898315.1 of Schistocerca nitens. NCBI lineage: Eukaryota > Metazoa > Arthropoda > Insecta > Orthoptera > Acrididae > Schistocerca > Schistocerca nitens. The sequence goes on along the minus strand of NC_064616.1, from coordinate 78,249,817 downwards.
ACGAAAATGCCCTTCAAACTACACTGGTTGAATGACATCGTTAGAACCAGCAGGTTTCTACAGGTGTAGAATTTATAAGCTACTTTAGCATTGTCGGATTGTTTTAGATATCGTGAAATAAAATCCTGCTGCTGATTAATTCCTCTTTGATGATTACTATTGCGTTCAGTAAACTAATGGAAAACGCAATTGATATATTCACTGTACTAATACAAATTAAATTCAGGTTACTACAGAGACATCAACATCGGCAGTCTATCTTAGTAAAGCATTAAGTATCTGTAAGATGATTGAGCCTATTTTAACACGATTTAGTAGGTTAGTACCGACTTTTGACTTCGAAAATGTCAGTATTTACTTCATGTCCTGTATCATTCGTGTGTATTATGAAAATGTGGCAGTTCATAGATAAAATTATGTATTTACAACAACAACAAATATGTCGGAAGAAAACAAAAGTGGCATTATGAATTTTGCAGTACCATTAGGATTTCGCTCTGACACTAAGGGGTACTAAAAGTAGCAAGACGAATTTTGTTCGAGCGTTTCTTACTATTCCCTTATTGAGTTTGTCTCTGTCTGTTTGTAGCTCTGCAAAAAAATTAAATCTTTTGTTTTCAGTAGGTCTCGAAAGGCAAACAAAGGCAGTGGACAGCTGAGAGGCAAGCACGTTACCTAGGAGCCAGCGAATAGGTGCGGTGTACTTGATTTACTTATTTCCACAGTAGGCGCTATGGCCGATAAATCGCAACGTAAGAGACAATAGTAGTTATATTTCCCGTGTGCAACGACTTTCGTTGACTCAAAAGGATTACCCGATATCCTTATGTCACATGTGAAGAGAAAATCACTCACATTATTCAACTGAAATGACACGATAATATCAAGTGAATTTAGCAGGATAGTTTTGTGCCATCAAGGAAGTAACTCATCGATCTCACAGTTGCCAAACATATTCTGCGCTGTTGCCAAGTTTCAGCTATACTTCCAGGAATGATACCAGGTGATGTGTTCTGTCAGTGACCTCGGAAGTGACTATAGCTGCGTCTCAAAGTTGCGGGTGGCAAGGGCTGCAATATCCTCATTATATGTCAATGAGTCTTATTCGCATTTCTGTAACTAGTTATAGGGGCTAGAGTGTAATTACTTGTAATACACGACGCACTGAGTGCAAACTAAATGTCATAAATTAATAATTGCTACAATTATTGGTGTTTTACGGTCTTAATCGGATCGAAAGCTTGAAAGCGTATTTGCCAGACGCGATTCACAATTTTGGAGCTTCTCCAGTGGTTGAGTTGGTAACGTATCTTTGCTGTACAATATTGTTATTGAGATCACTGTCATTGGCACATCCGCCAGAAGACAGGCATGGCCTGGCTTCTTGTTGTCATCTTTGCTGACAGATATTCTGCCTTTGCTCGAAACATGAAGACTTAAGGTGAATTCGAGTATTCCATAGGGCGAAAATCTAATGTTTCTATTCTTCCAGCTCTAACATTCAAAAAACCGTTATAATAAGCGGCATAAAAGCGCCTGTGAACCAACAATTAATAATGCATTCATAATTAGTGGAATCTGACAAATTCCATCTGTCAACTGATAATGGTGAAAAACTACTTTTTTCATCTTCACAGCACCGCAGTATGAACTCAATGGTCTCGTAGGATTCCTATACTTAATTTCGTTGTAATCGTTTTCAATGACAGCAGGGGAGGAGCAAAACCATCTGTCTTGAAACATACTTTTCCAGCGGGATTTGAATCTTTGGCTACAGTTGCAGAAGCACGTTCAGTAAGGTATCAAGAATGTGAGCAATGACTCATTGCTGTAGTATAGGCTGGGGCAGAAAGAAGCAGGGTTCCGATAAAGTAGACGATGAGGGACACTGTCGCTGTCACTTATTACACAGGAATTGTTCAGAAAATTACAACTATATCTAGTGAAATGAGTAGGTTGATGCAGCTCCAGTGTGGCACCATCACCGAGTTGCCAAACATTTTCCGAATAGCACTTAAGATAAAAATGTGTGTGTGTGTGTTTGAAGGAATAGGCACGACACATATATCCATAGACAGGGTGTTTCAGGAGGAATGGCTCTGAGCACTATGAGACTTAACTTCTAAGGTCATCAGTCCCCTAGAACTTAGAACTACTTAAACCTAACTAAGCTAAGGACATCACACACATCCATGCCCGAGGCAGGATTCGAACCTGCAACCGTAGCGGTCGTGCGGTTCCAGACTGTAGCGCCTAGAACCGCTCGGCCACCCCGGCCGGCTCAGGAGGAATAGTAGATATTTTAGCAGGTGGAAGTACAGACGAATTGCATTAAAAAATTCCATATAAATGCGTCCACTTTTTATTGAGTACAGAGATACAGCTGTTAGTACTTAAACCTAACAAACTCAAAGCAAAGGCAAATGAGGACGTTCAAAGCTGATTTTCAAAAATTCCCCCACCAACTTCAATGCACATTTGACTTCTCTTGATAACACCATGTGTAGCTCTTCTGAGGTCGTCTCTGCATTTTTTTATGAGGGCTGCACTATTCATAATCCGAACGATCAAATCGGCTCTTAGGTTTTCTTTTTGTTTGTAGACTTCGCCTTTAACCATCTCATTTCTGTGAGACTATCATAGTCTTTGACTTACTTGTAACCGTTTTGGCGCGAATGCGCACAGAGCAGTCTTTGTTTCACTTTGCGGAAGTTGTTATTTCGCTTTATAAAAGAACAGTCAAGTCTTCTGTTTGGTTAAAGTGGAAATTAAATAAATGAAGATTGATACAAAACTGTTTTCTTGATGATGTGACAATTAAGAAGAAGTATATGTGAATTTACAAAAAGTTTAATAAAAATGTGGATCGTGAACACCAAGTCAAAAATTATTTCTACCATACCATTGTTCTGATCTGGGATTGTTTGATCATTAAGAACTTCCTGAAAAACGCATTTGTTTGGTCTTCAAATATTGCTAAAATACAGATCTGGACCTTCTAGCAGTCAAAGTGAAATCGCCCTAGAATCAACAAGATGAGCCATAACAACTTCGACGAAATCTACGCGGGAATCCATTCAAGATAAGTGCCAAAATTAATGACTTTTTTACAGTGACTTCATTATTTCCATTCTGACAATACCATCCACAGTCAATAACTTTGTTGTTGCCCAATAAAGCGAACATATGCTGCGTGAGCAACATTATTAATCTGATTTCTAACCTACTTTGCAAGTGGTTGTATTGTTAGAATATGCATCACGAAACCTCTGTTCCTCTCGTTAGATCCTGGGGCTAGGAACGCTCCTGTTAATGTAGCACATATAGATGCCAGCCTAGATTACATCAGAAAGTACTATGTCGATTGGAGCTATATAAGACTTCCACCAGCACAAACCAACACTAAAACCGTCTATGGTTATATTACCAGACATCGTCTTCAAAACCCAATTCAGGTAAATTAACCTACTAAAAACTGGATGGACGTCTGGAAAAATATCAACAACAAAATACTACCAACTAGAGTCAGTGCCGCATGGGACGACGTTGTAAACGAAACCATACCCACAGCGGAACGATTCTACATCTACATGGTTACTCTGCAATTCACGCTTAAGTGCCTGGCAGAGGGTTTTTCCTGCCAATAGAGCGCAGTCTTTGTTTCTTCTTCCCCACGATATTATCTATGTGGTCTTTCCAATTTAAATTGCTCGTAATTGTAATTCCTAGGTATTTAGTCGAATTGACAGCCCTTAAATTTGTGCGATTTATCGTATACCCAAAATTTATCGGATTTCTTTTAGTACCCATGTGGATGACCTGGTACTTTTCTTTGTTTAATGCTAATTGCCACTTTTCGCACCATACAGAAATTCTCTTTAAACCATTATGTAATTGGAATTGATCCTCTGATGATTTTACTAGACGGTAAATTACAGCGTCATCTGCAAACAATCTAAAGGGGCTGCTCAGATTATCACCTAGATCATTTATATAAATCATGAACAGCAGAGGGCCTATGACACTACCTTGCGGAACGCCAGATATCACTTCTGTTCTACTCGATGATTTGCCGTCTATCACTGCGAACTGTGACCTCTCTGAGAGGTCAAATTGAGACCATCTCCATACTGCGACAAATGTCGGCTTGTAGAAACTGTGGCGCACATGTTCTTATGTGAAAATAGAATCAGAATTTGAAACTGGACTAGGAAGAAATTAGCACTTATCAACAGAACCGCAGAAAGTCATATACCGATAACTGAAGCTTCACAACCCGACTGGAAATGTTACCCGTCCGCAAAGAATAACAGTTATTCGTGGCTTCTGGGACAGTTTGTGTTTTACGTGTTAACAAACAAAACTTCGAACTTAGAAGAGTACACGCTTTCTATTGCAGAAGAACATTTTAAGTTGAAGAAGAATAACAAATATAAGGAATGGTTTCAAAATTTTTTATCTGTTGCTTTATGTGGGCTACAAGGAGGCGGACAGTTTTATTGGTTAGAAGCAGAATACTATTCTTTCATTTTTTATTCCTGGACTCTTCTTTTATGTTGGTTTAAAAATCAGAACTGTTGTAATTTGGCAAAACCCCTCCGACTCCGAAATTTCTTTCATTTGTTGAAAAATATGTGACTTCATTACAGATCTCATACACATCCAGTGCATAATAACTTAAATTGTTAATATTTTTCTGAATGAATGTTTGTTATGTATTTTTCCGTCACCCTTTTGCCTGTTATGAGTTGTGTTCTACAAGGAACGCACGCCATTGGAAGCGGCAACCTGTAATTTATTTTACCTTAATTATTACTTCAATTTTGTTCTACAATTTAAGGCATATATGGGAACAAATATGGAATACATGGGAATAATGCAACTACTCAGTGACAGGTATGGGGGAGACATTGTGGCCCCTCGGATCTTCGACCCCTGCCCTCTTTGCCTCCGCCTGCATAGTGCTGAAAGTCTTCTCAAACTTAAAACAAATAGTGCAGTGGTCATCACGTCTGCCTAGTAAGCAGGAGGGCCAGGTTTGAAGTCTGGTCGGTCATAAATTTTCATCTGCCATCGTTGCTGTATTTCAACGCGCTGTGACAGTGTGGACGTTGGTCCTCCGATATTTAAGATGCAATTGTTTTTTGAGGCAATAGAGCTTATTTGCGAACATTTGTCTTGCCTTCAATGTAACGGGACTTCAACGGCATCCAACCCTTAGTCATTGCTTTGTGACGGCGCAAACCCATGTCATATATATGCCAATCAGATTGTAGCGCATATTTAGTCAAATAACGAATGGTGAGTATAGAAGTATTTACGAACAGTAGAAGCAGGATTGCAGCGAACTGATCACTTAACCAAGTGCAACATAGAGTACCTGTGTAATGAGTCATTCCAGCTGCTGAGCTGCGGGTAACATTTGTTCAGCAATTCACTGCAGAATTAATGTAAGACCCGCACGATGATCTTGGTTCAAATGGATCTGAGCACTATGAGACTTAACTTCTGAGCTCATCAGTCCCCTAGAACTTAGAACTACTTAAACCTAACTAAGCTAAGGACATCATACACATCCATGCCCAAGGCAGGATTCGAGCCTGCGACCGTAGCAGGTCGCGCGGTTCCAGACTGCAGCGCCTAGAACCGCTCGGCCACCTCGGCCGGCCACGATGATATCTGTAATCATACTGTATCATTGGCAGCTCGCGAATGGAGTACTGTGTTCGTTAAATCGGATTACTTAAGCTGATGCCAAATAAAGAGAAGCGACGACGCCACCACACTAGCTTTACTTAAGTAGGTAGTCAGCGCTAAATTATGTGCGCCACCATTAACGTTACTGTAGACAGTTTGTCAGCGTAACACCACCACATCCACTGACAACCTGTACCATTATCAATACACGCCGGCCGAAGTGGCCGTGCGGTTAAAGGCGCTGCAGTCTGGAACCGCAAGACCGCTACGTTCGCAGGTTCGAATCCTGCCTCGGGCATGGATGTTTGTGATGTCCTTAGGTTAGTTAGGTTTAACTAGTTCTAAGTTCTAGGGGACTAATGACCTCAGCAGTTGAGTCCCATAGTGCTCAGAGCCATTTGAACCATTTTTTATCAATACACAGTTGTAACTCGCAACGATAACAAGTTGCTGATGTTTGTCAAGAATAGTAGAAAGCGCCTCATGAATGTGAAGTTCCATTTGCATTACGCCTAGGACGGAGAGAATCCTAAATAACAGTAATAGGTTACCCATCGAAGGGAAGAGTCCACGTATTGTCTCAAGTTCTTGCAGTTTGATATTAATGCAGTTCCCGAAGGTTTCACACTAACGGGTTCTTTTGGCTGGCGGAATACTCATATGGGAATTATCAAAGTGTAATTCCTAGAACGCTCAACTACCTTAATAGCACCTCATTCTGGATTGAATACGACTCGGAAAGCGACGTTAATTTGACGTTTCCGTCATCTTCTGACGTCTTACTGTATGATGTCTGAAGTGCACTCACAGTTGTGTTGCCTGCCGCATGGATTCTGTTACGTGTTGTGGCAGCTGGCAGTCACTGCTGAATACAGACACGTGCAAATATCCTCACTGCTCTAGGGGAACTCGTCTTTGTTGCATTTTTTCCATACCGTAATTAGCATAATAACACAAGGCTTATTTTGCTGAAGAACTTGATGCCCGCAAGTCCTTAAATAAGAATCTTCTACCGGTAGTAATGCAAGAAAGGAAACAGACTGTTGGACAAAAGAATGGACAGCTCCCTGCATTTGGCGTTTCCGATAGCGCCTACAATAAGAATCTGGTGTCATATTATGCTTCAGAACCCTAAACTGTTTATTTTTTACATCATACTAAAACAAAAGCTATGATATGAGAAGAAGAAATGATTTATATGCTTCTCAGGAACTTTAGTTTTTAGTGTTTATTTTCTCACTTCATACTAAAACAAGGGCGTTGATATGAGAAGAGGAAATGAAATATACGCTCCCAAGACATAATATTTCCTTGTGTGCTGAAGAAACTGCAAAAAGGTGGGAGTTTAAGGAAATGGGACCTGGATAAACTGACTAAACCAGAGGTTGTACAGAGTTTCAGGGAGAGCATAAGGGAACGATTGACAGGAATGAGGGAAATAAATACAGTAGAAGAAGAATGGGTAGCTCTGAGGGATGAAGTATATAAGGCAGCAGAGCATCAAGTAGGTAAAAAGATGAGGGCTAGTAGAAATCCTTGGGTAACAGAAGAAATATTGAATTTAATTGATGAAAGGAGAAAATATAAAAATGTAGTAAATGAAGCAGGCAAAAAGGAATACAAACGTCTCAAAAATGAGATCGACAGGAAGTGTAAAATGGCTAAGCAGGGATGGCTACAGGACAAATGTAAGGATGTAGAGGCTTATCTCACTAGGGTTAAGATAGATATTGCCTACAGGAAAATTAAAGAGGCATTTGGAGATAAGAGAGCCACTTGTATGAATATCAAGAGCTCAGATGGAAACCCAGTTCTAAGCAAAGAAGGGAAAGCAGAAAGGTGGAAGGAGTATATAGAGAGTCTATACAAGGGCGATGGACTTGAGGACAATATTATGGAAAGGGAAGAGGATGTAGATGAAGATGAAATAGGAGATACGGTACTGCGTGAAGAGTTTGACAGAGCACTGAAAGACCTAAGTCGAAACAAGGCCCCAGGAGTAGACAACATTCCGTTAGAACTACTGACGGCCTTGAGACAGCCAGTCCTGACAAAACTCTACCATCTGGTGAGCAAGATGTATGAGACAGGCGAAGTACTCTTAGACTTCAAGAAGAATATAATAATTCCAATCCCAAAGAAAGCAGGTGTTGACAGATGTGAAAATTACCGAACTATCAGTTTAATCAGTCCAGCTGCAAAATACTAACACGAATTCTTTACAGACGAATGGAAAAACTGGTAGAAGCCGACCTCGGCGAAGATCAGTTTGGATTCCGCAGAAATGTTGGAACACGTGAGGCAATACTGACCCTACGACTTATCTTAGAAAATAGATTACGGAAAGGCAAACCTACATTTCTGGCATTTGTAGACTTAGAGAAAGCTTTCGACAATGTTGACTGGAATACTCTCTTTCAAATTCTAAAGGTGGCAGGGGTAAAAAACAGGGAGTGAAAAGCTATTTACAATTTGTACAGAAACCAGATGGCAGTTATAAGAGTCGAGGGGCTTGAAAGGGAAGCAGCGGTCGGGAAGGGAGTGAGACAGGGTTGTAGCCTCTCCCCGATGTTATTCAATCTGTATATTGAGCGAGTAGTAAAGGAAACAAAAGAAAAATACGGAGTAGGTATTAAAGTCCATGGAGAAGAAATAAAAACGTTGAGGTTCGCCGATGACATTGTAATTCTGTCAGAGACAGCAAAGGACTTGGAAGAGCTGTTGAACGCCATGGACAATGTCTTGAAAGGAGGATATAAGATGAACATCAACAAAAGCAAAACGAGGATAATGGAATGTAGTCGAATTAAGTCGGGTGATGCTGAGGGAATTAGATAAGGAAATGAGACACTTAAAGTAGTAAAGGAGTTTTGCTATTTGGGGAGCAAAATAACTGATGATGGTCGAAGTAGAGAGGATATAAAATGTAGACTGGCAATGGCAAGGAAAGCGTTTCTTAAGAAGAGAAATTTGTTAACATCGGGTATAGATTTAAGTGTCAGGAAGTCGTTTCTGAAAGTATTTGTATGGAGTGTAGCCATGTATGGAAGTGAAACATGGACGATAAATAGTTTGGACAAGAAGAGAATAGAAGCTTTCGAAATATGGTGGTATAGAAGAATGCTGAAAATTAGATGGGTAGACCACATAACTAATGTGGAGGTATTGAATAGAATTGGGGAGAAGAGGAGTTTGTGGCACAACTTGACAAGAAGAAGGGACCGGTTGGTAGGACATGTTCTGAGGCATCAAGAAGGGATCACAAATTTAGTACTGGAGGCCAGCGTGGAGGGTAAAAGTCGTAGAGGGAGACCAAGAGATGAATACACTAAGCAGATTCAGAAGGATGTAGGTTGCAGTAAGTACTGGGAGATGAAGAAGCTTTCACAGGATAGAGTAGCATGGAGAGCTGCATCAAACTAGTCTCAGGACTGAAGACAACAACAGCTACTAATGCGTGCGTTAAAGATCTGCAGTTAATTTTTGTATGTTGGATAAATTTTGATATCACCTCACATTCCATTGTGAGAAGGTTCCTATTTTCTTGGGATTCAAATAGAGTGGACAACTCATCACTGGTTAATATTCTGATGACTTATGACATGATATCCGTTCCAATTCCTCCATTACACCTATGAGTAGAGTCCCACGTTTGTTACTATAAGAACATGCAGGCAGTGAAGTCCTCTCACTGCAGTCAGAGCCAGGGTGATTTCTTTCTGTTTATGGCGAAGAGTCTGCTGCAGTGTCCACGCTCAGCCAACATAAACAAATCGCGGCGGCATTGGGCACTGCTAATCGCTGCACTTGTCGCGAGCCGCGACAACTAGAGCGAACTAAAAAAAAATGGTTCAAATGGCTCTGAGCACTATGGGACTTAACATCTGAGGTCATCAGTACGCTAGAACTTAGAACTACTTAAACCTAACTAACCTAAGGACATCACACACATCCATGCCCGAGGCAGGATTCGAACCTTTGACCGTAGCGGTCGCGAGGTTCCAGACTGAAGCGCCTAGAACCGCTCGACCACACCGGCCGGCTACAAGAGCGCACTGTCTCTCGCAACTATATTATGGAGTTAATACATCTTACTTACTTAACGTAATATGCAGGACATGGGTTGGGTAAAAATTTAGTTTGTAACTTCCCATCGCATTAAAATACTTTACAGTTATATTTGATGCAATATTTATTGTTGGTTATCTCTCTAATGTTAATAGTATTGATTCAGATTGTGCGTGAACGCGGAAAAACACACACACACACACACACACACACGCACGCACGCACGCACGCACGCACACACAAACAGTCATTGAATCCAGTGAGGGTGACGACTGCTGTGTGTTGAACAACACATGCACCAATCAATTCCTCAGTTGGCGTCGAGTGCATGAGATTTCTCAATTACCTTGCATTGCAAGAATTGCAAGGAGAAGTCTGAAAAAAATGGACTTGTATGCTAAAGAGCTGCAACAAAGCAAAGCTTGACCGATTATCAGATAACTGTCCACATGGGTTTTGTGGACGAGTATACTTTTAGCAACCAACCCACCCACCATCATTACGTAAGATTTCTCGAAGGCGTAGGGGCATTGATTTCATTAAGTCGTCCATAGTGTAGCGTGATGGTTTACTGCCCACCATACGTTTTCTATACCGTATTTGTCCAAAGGTCGCTTGCGTTTGTAGGCCCACATGGCAATGACCTTGTTACCTCTGCCCACATATTCCATATCTGGTTGATGTTCGGTGACCGTGGAACAAACGGCAAAAGCTTTGTCCTCTCTTGGCCCTGAAACCAATCTTGCACTGCTCTGCTCTGATGGATGGGGCTCTGCTCCTGTAAATAAACTGTTATCTCGTTACTTCATATATTGATATTTAAATAATGTATTTGTAATAAGCACATTGTATTAGTATTTTCCATAGAGTTTAAGAATTCAGGCTCTGTCGTAGATAAGTTCAAATGGTTCAAATGGCTCTGAGCACTATGGGACTTAACATCTATGGTCATCAGTCCCCTAGAACTTAGAACTACTTAAACCTAACTAACCTAAGGACAGCACACAACACCCAGTCATCACGAGGCAGAGAAAATCCCTGACCCCGCCGGGAATCGAACCCGGGCGTGGGAAGCGAGAACGCTACCGCACGACCACGAGCTGCGGACTCGTAGATAAGTGATCTAGATTCAACAGTTCGATTAAGAATGTGGTTTACCGAGTCTATCATATGATGAGAGTCGTAGTCGGATATCCAAGTTAAGACTGACTGGCTGAATCCGATTAGAACGATCTTGTATCGAAATGAAATTACAGAAATAGGATAATTTGAACGTCTGTATTGCAACAATGCTGCGCACATAAATTCCTTCGATGCTGTAGCAGGTAGCAACCGTCTAAGAAAAAGTGAGGAATATGTCTACTAGCAGCAATGTAACGAAATTATAGCCCATATTTATGTGATGGAAATGTTGAATCGAACAATATAAATCTATTTAAGTGGTGGGAAGATACACCACACCGGATTTGCTGATCGTAATAATAATAATAATCCCGTGTGGCGGATAGAGGAAAGCCTCCCGTATATGGATGGTACCGAGGAAATCAAATACTTGGGGTGAACCAAATACTAACACAGTCCTGAACGGCTACTCAACCCGTTGAACCCAAAATCCAGACACGTCTGAATGAAAATCACCGGTAATCTGGTGACCGTCTGTTAGCTCAAAGAGCTTGGCTGAAAATACACTCCTGGAAATGGAAAAAAGAACACATTGACACCGGTGTGTCAGACCCACCATACTTGCTCCGGACACTGCGAGAGGGCTGTACAAGCAATGATCACACGCACGGCACAGCGGACACACCAGGAACCGCGGTGTTGGCCGTCGAATGGCGCTAGCTGCGCAGCATTTGTGCACCGCCGCCGTCAGTGTCAGCCAGTTTGCCGTGGCATACGGAGCTCCATCGCAGTCTTTAACACTGGTAGCATGCCGCGACAGCGTGGACGTGAACCGTATGTGCAGTTGACGGACTTTGAGCGAGGGCGTATAGTGGGCATGCGGGAGGCCGGGTGGACGTACCGCCGAATTGCTCAACACGTGGGGCGTGAGGTCTCCACAGTACATCAATGTTGTCGCCAGTGGTCGGCGGAAGGTGCACGTGCCCGTCGACCTGGGACCGGACCGCAGCGACGCACGGATGCACGCCAAGACCGTAGGATCCTACGCAGTGCCGTAGGGGACCGCACCGCCACTTCCCAGCAAATTAGGGACACTGTTGCTCCTGGGGTATCGGCGAGGACCATTCGCAACCGTCTCCATGAAGCTGGGCTACGGTCCCGCACACCGTTAGGCCGTCTTCCGCTCACGCCCCAACATCGTGCAGCCCGCCTCCAGTGGTGTCGCGACAGGCGTGAATGGAGGGACGAATGGAGACGTGTCGTCTTCAGCGATGAGAGTCGCTTCTGCCTTGGTGCCAATGATGGTCGTATGCGTGTTTAGCGCCGTGCAGGTGAGCGCCACAATCAGGACTGCATACGACCGAGGCACACAGGGCCAACACCCGGCATCATGGTGTGGGGAGCGATCTCCTACACTGGCCGTACACCACTGGTGATCGTTGAGGGGACACTGAATAGTGCACGGTACATCCAAACCGTCATCGAACCCATCGTTCTACCATTCCTAGACCGGCAAGGGAACTTGCTGTTCCAACAGGACAATGCACGTTCGCATGTATCCCGTGCCACCCAACGTGCTCTAGAAGGTGTAAGTCAACTACCCTGGCCAGCAAGATCTCCGGATCTGTCCCCCATTGAGCATGTTTGGGACTGGATGAAGCGTCGTCTCACGCGGTCTGCACGTCCAGCACGAACGCTGGTCCAACTGAGGCGGCAGGTGGAAATGGCATGGCAAGCCGTTCCACAGGACTACATCCAGCATCTCTACGATCGTCTCCATGGGAGAATAGCAGCCTGCATTGCTGCGAAAGGTGGATATACACTGTACTAGTGCCGACATTGTGCATGCTCTGTTGCCTGTGTCTATGTGCCTGTGGTTCTGTCAGTGTGATCATGTGATGTATCTGACCCCAGGAATGTGTCAATAAAGTTTCCCCTTCCTGGGACAATGAATTCACGGTGTTCTTATTTCAATTTCCAGGAGTGTATTTGCTTCCAAAGGCTTCAACACCCTCTGGTCCTGTCCAGTCCCGGTATCACCCAGGCCAAACCAATGAAACACAAGCAAACACGAAGTGTGGAAGCTAAGTCAACTTTACCCCAGGTGGAACACAACCCGCACGTCGACAGGCGGCAGCTGGATTTTCGGAATCTGGGAGTCCAGGCTAGCATGGCAGAGAATATCGGAGATCTCTGGTAAATTTCCCTACAAGCAGAAAACATGCATTTGAAAACTAAACATCGATACATTGATACAAACACGAAAACTAAATAATCTCACATAAGAAATCGACCGACAAAAAATTCTCATTCTTGCTCTTCAAGAACCACGACTTACTGAGAATGAAACCTTGCATTACGAAAACTATCATCTTCAAGAGCAAAACACAACGAAAGGTGGCGAAACGCGCAACAATCTTCGGCATAGCATTTCTCGAACACAGATGTATCATCAACTCAGCAAAGAAATCACACCCATCAACAATAGACTTATGACTATGCACATTCAGAGCCCCAATAAAAAATATACACTCATCAGTGCACATGCCCCCACTAACATCGAAAATAAGAAAAACACCGAAAATATCGGAAAGTTCTGGAACACACTCGAAAAAACCATGAGCAAAATTCATCAAGATGACGTGAAAATACCAATGGGAGACTTCAACTCTCTATTTGGGACAGAAAAACATATAGATAAAACATTGGCACAAATTCAGCACACCGAAACGCTTACCAACAATTCAACCTCAAAATGATGTCTACCCACTTTAGGAGAAATCCAGTTCCCAGGTAACATGCTTGGCTACCAGGTGCAAGCTGCTTTCGTTCGCCTTTAGAGACTCGCTGAAACCCAGATTTTCAATTCTTTTGTAGCAGAGCTTCAAGCAGGCAGATACATACTCAATAAGGGAATCGTAAGACAACGCACGAGCGAAAAGCGTCTTACTACTTTTAGTGGCCCTTAGTGTCAGAGCGAAAACTTTACGGTACTGCAAAATTCATAATGCCACTTTTGTTTTCTTCCGGCATATTTTTTGTTGTTGTAAATACATAATTTTATCTATGAACTGCCACATTTTCATAATACACACGAATGATACAGGACATGAAGTAAATACTGACATTTTCGAAGTCAAAAGTCGGTACTAACCTACTAAATCGTGTTAAAATAGGCTCAATCATCTTACAGATACTTAATGCTTTACTAAGATAGACTGCCGATGTTGATGTCTCTGTAGTAACCTGAATTTAATTTGTATTAGTACAGTGAATATATCAATTGCGTTTTCCATTAGTTTACTGAACGCAATAGTAATCATCAAAGAGGAATTAATCAGCAGCAGGATTTTATTTCACGATATCTAAAACAATCCGACAAAGCTAAAGTAGTTTATAAATTCTACACCTGTGGAAACCTACTGGTTCTAACGACCTCACTAAACCAGTGTAGTTTGAAGAGCATTTTCGTCTAGAAATGAATTGTCTTGACCGTTGATCGATCACGAGCGGGTAAGGTAAAATTTTGCGAGTATATAATGAGAGGGACAAGTGCTTGAGAGAGGACTTTCAATACAAGTGCCTGAGAGATAACTTTCCTATCAATCTCCTTGATAGTATTGTTTCTCAAGTCAACAGAGTGCCTTATCATGCAGCAGCACATGTGATGTAGTTTTGTCGGTCGATTTTCTTACACTACGACCGAAAGGTGTCTCAGTTGTTGGTAACAAATTCCAGCTGTGATTCCCACTCCCTTGGGACAGAATTCGTAGCCCAAAAAAAAAATTTTTTTGGAGCTATCACATGTAAAATATTATGTTCACACAACTCTTTGCTCGAGTTTACGTCTTTTGGTGGGGCTCAACCTTTCATTTCTTCTTAGGAAGTAAGCGATAAAGGCATCATAACTCGTCACCAGTAACAGCACTGCGTAGGAATGGTCAATGAGCGACCTGATGACGTTAAATAATAGTCACTCCGTTGATTTTTGTTGTTTCGAATTAGAGCATGCAGTACTCCTACACCAGACTTCCGAACTTTGCCTGTTAAATGCAAATGTCGCATGATGGTTAAATGGTAATCCATCACATATATCAGTAGTCGAGACTTCTTTAATGTGGAAAATCATTCATACCAGAACCATCTTTGTTGAAACAAGAATATCTTTTTCTGGCGTATTTTTCCCAAAAGCACTCGCTCCACACACAGTTCAAATCTTTCTAGCTGCCTCCTCTGCATTCACCCCTCTGTTATACCAAAAGTAAATATTGTGTTGCAGATGTTACACCTTTTTCCACTTGCGACTCAATTTTACAACGTTTAAGCGTAGTTCATGATTTTCAAGTATGCAAAATCTAATGCTTAACTGCAAGCTGATAACTATAACTTCAAATTTGAAAATGACAATTGATACATAGACTGACAGCGTCGCGCCGCGTTCACCTGGGCGGCGCCGGATTTCAGGCGAGGATACGCTCGAGTGTAAGCTGTTCTGATCGCGACGCATCCACGAGCTGTCGTGAGGAATTGTTTCTGGAAGTACTTGTTATTGCTGGTGGGTAGAATGTGAAGCGAATTATATTCGATGTTCAATCAGACTCATAACTTTAGACGAGGGTCAAATCGTGGTAAAAAAAAATAAGTTTGGAATTCGCGACGATTACCACTTTTTTTTAAAAAACTTAGAACTACTTAAACCTAAGTAACCTATTTTTTTACATTCAAATGGCAGTGTATTCATTCAAAAAACGAAAATATTATCTTTTTTTCCAAAACATTTATTGAATGTAATCAATTAAAATAAAACAAAAGAAGTAATTTCGACAAATACAAAAGGGTGAAATCAGAAAAACATATAGGAAGGAATTTGAACGTACCCACACATTCCTTCTTCCGTCAGTTCTACATCGTGGAACATTTAAATCCATAAAAGTATCTACAAAAATAAAAAAAAGGGGGGGCATGGCAACTCATCCAACGCCTTGTCGATGAAAGACAAGAAACAACATATTAGAAAAAAATTCAGGATAACGGGGCATCCTGAGCCACGTACAATGTGCGGTGGCCATATATTGGGAAAAGGCACACGGATCTGCGTCATATCCACTCACCACGTAGTGGGCATAATGGTATTGTTCTTCGATCGAGGAAAGAAGGTTGAATCGGGACGCACGAGAATCTCCCCCGAAATAGCCTCCTCCGACGTCCTGAGGAGAAAAGCCAGTTCGCGGCGAAGCCATCTCCAATGGTCATGACCGCAGGACATCAACCGATGAGACAATGTATCAGTTTCATGGCAACGATTGCAGCGATCCGTTACACTGAGGCCAATACGAAGAAGTCGCACATTGGTAGGTACAATATCGTGAACAACTTGGTACCACAAGGACGCTACTTCCACCGGGAAAATCGGGAGGCTGATGTTAGACCAAACAATATTCCAGTTCGTTTCTGGCGACAAGGCTTCAAATGTTCAAATGTGCGTGAAATCTTATGGGACTTGACTGCTATGGTCATCAGTCCCTAAGCTTACATACTACTTAACCTAAATTATCCTAAGGACAAACACACACACCTATGCCCGAGGGAGGACTCGAACCTCCGCCGGGACCAGCCGCACAGTCCATGATTGCAGCGCCTAAGACCGCTCGGCTAATCCCGCGCGGCGACAGGGCTTCCACAGAGGGAATACTATAAGGAACTGGCCAGCAGCTTAACAGCATTTTTAGGGAGAGATTCGCTTGGGAAAGGATATTTACTCCTAAATAACTGACCTCAAGAAAAAATTCCTTAACGTGCCGTACCAATATCTACTGGAGGTGTGAAACTAGCCCGTCGGATATAGTCATAAAGGCGAGCTGTAAGTGACTGAGGAGCGCGTTGACACGTTAAAACGGTGCGACGGATGAATAAGGCAGAAGCCTTAACCCGAATGTCAGGGAGGCCCAAACCTCCCTGCAAACGGGGCCGCGCCATGACCCCATAACGCACGCGAAATACAAAGTCGCGCCAGATAAACCTGCCAGTTAAACTTTGCAACTTGCGGGACATCATCGCAGGAAGTGGAAAGATTTGTGCAATTAAATAAGCCTTACTTAACAAATACATTTCCATGGCCCGAACCTTATGAAGAAGTGAGAGAGAGCGACGCTCGTGTTCAGTTATTGCACCCTGAATCTTATCTGTGACAGACTTTCAGTTTATCGTAGCCATCTTCAACGGACAACTGTCAATTATAACACCCAACGATCGATATCGAGTGACCTTCGAAGCCCATGGAATTTTAACAGCGTCAGATCCTTGCAAACTGAGTAAACGACATTTCTGGTCATTAACCCACGCTCCCGTAAGACGACAAAAGGCATCCAAAACTTCCTTCAGCAGTGGTATATCATCATGGGTACGCAGAAGGACCATAACGTGATCAGCTTATGCACGAACGGTAAACCTTTCTCCCAGCAGCGACCAGCCACTCAAACGAGCAGCTATAGTTCGCAATAATGGTTCCAGGAACAGCACATGGAGCGACATTGATAATGGACTCCCTTGAAGGACCCCCTGACACACCGCGATGGGGGAAGTAAGACGGCCATTTAAGTCAATCGACGCCAGAATACCAGTGATTGGAGAGCAGCATCGTTAAAAACCAACAGTCATCAATACTCGCATAAGGAATCCATGATTGACGCGGTCGAACGCTTGGTGAAAATCGATGAAAAGCAAAGCGCTTGGCACGGGAATGGTGGAAGCAATCGAAATTAAATCTCGACATTCAGCAACGGGAGTCAGGAGAGTACGACCCGGAAGACAACTTTGATGGCTCGCGATGATGGTTGTCAACAATACCGATAGTCGGCTATTGACCGCTCGCGCCACTATTTTATAATAATAGTTGAAGAGGGATATGGGGTGGACCTGATCCACAAGCAAACGTCCCGGCTTTCTGGGGACCAGGACTATTTTAGCAACCTTAAAGGCTCTGAGCACTATGGGACTTAACATCTATGGTCATCAGTCCCTTAGAACTTAGAACTACTTAAACCTAACTAACCTAAGGACATCACACAACACCCAGTCATCACGAGGCAGAGAACAACCTTCAAGCTGGGCGGGAGAAGGCCTCCGTGGAACACTTCATTCACCATGGAAGTTATCGTATCTCCTATTAGGGGCCAAAATCGAATATAAAATTCTTTGGGAAGGCCATTGGGGCCAGGTGATTTGTGGGAGGGAGAACGAGCCACAATATCAAGTATATAATCGCGATAGAATACAGAGAAAAACTCTTCCTGGAGAGATGGTGTAACAACACGATCAAGGAGGGAGGTGAAATTAACAGACGGTGGACCGTCTGAATCCACTTCAGCATAAAATGGCTCTGAGCACTATGGGACTTAACAGCTATGGGCATCAGTCACTTCAGCATAAAACTCGGAATAGTACTGGTAAAGTTCACGCATGATATCAGATTGGGAGGACCACTCACGCCCATCTAGAGAACGAATGGTAGAAAGAAACGTCCTTTGAGATCGCTTGTGAAGCCGGAGAAGATGATAGAGAGAGGTCAACTCATCCTGTACGATTGAACGAGGCTGGGAACGCAGTCGGACACCATCCATATGCCTACGTTTGAGTTGGAGAAGTTTTGCCTTCACACGGTGGACGTCGACGACCCTCAAGGGGGCATACCGAGCATTATCGTAAAGATCGCGAAGGATTGCGTAATAAAATTCCCTAGGGCGCCTTATTTCAGCCGCTTTTTCAGCGCTAAAATGCTTGAGTGTGTTTCGAATCCGGGGTTTAGCAAAGGTAACCCACCATTTTAGAAGTGAGGAATACACGCGTCTGGGACTGCGTTGCCGGCCGACATACGTCTGCGATGATGCCTTCCAGAGAGGGGACCGTGAGATGTAGACTGTTTAGCTTCCATAAAGGGCGCGAAAGATGGACCCGCTGCGGGACGTGGTTAAAAGTCATGGAAACAGCACAGTGATCAGTCAAACTGGCAGGAATTACATCAATCGATAGAAGCTGACTACATATGGGGGAAGATAAAAAAAACCCGGTCCAATCGGCTACTTGAAGTAGCCGTAAAAAACGTAAACCGCAACAATGTAGGATACCTGCAAACCCAAGTATGCTGGAGATGCAAGGACGTCACCATATCATTAAGTTCACGACGAAATGTATAACTGAGGGTCTGATCTACACGGCGTAAGACGCAGTTAAAATCGCCCCCTAAGAAAACCTTGCGCGGGTTCCGTCGGAGTAAATAAACTTCTTCCTTATAAAATCGCGCGCGATCGGATGAACGACCGGATCCAGACGGAGCGTAAAGAAAAATTAAGGTGAGGTCATACAAACTGCAGCCTATACCGCGACCATCATCTAGCGTTTCGAAGTCCGTCAGCGTGATTCCATCTCGATAAAGCAAAGCCATACCGGTAGAATTTTCAGACGCGACATTGAAAAACATAGAATATCCAGGAAGACAAAACTCATCAAATAATACCTCTTGTAAACACACGATATCAGCTTGGGAATCGTAAATAAACAGGCGTAACGCAGCAAGCCGTAATTGGGAACGTATCCTATTAACACTGAGGGTTAGAAATGTATACGCCTGCATCCGTTAACACATGTAAGGTCAATAAAACAACATTAAGGAGAAAGCACTATCACATCCGTCTCTTCCCAACGTCCGGAGGCGGGGAAAAGAAGGTATAATGCTAGTCCTCCCCACCTGACGACGAGGAATCCTCGTTTTTCTTTTTACGCGTCGCGGCACGTAGAGGTTGAAAACGCTGTTTCACACCACTCTGTGAAAACATACACTCTTGATGTGGAGGGGTTGAGGGTACGTCGAGCTCCGATTTGATAGAGGAGCCATCGCCACCGCACTTATCGGAAATCGGGGAGCACAACTCAGAACTACCAACAGCAACATCAGGTACATAAGAGACAGGTAATGCAGTGCCGGTGTCGGGTGGCATCTTCTGAACATCAGGAAGAGAACCCCTAAAATCCTGTTGCTCGACCGTCTCAGCGTGGAGGAGGGGCGGTATTGCACTAGAACACTGAAAAAGACTGGCCAGCAGGCGACGTCTCTGCGGGAACAACGGAACCCCCGGGAACCGTCACGTCGACTGGTGAAGTGGGGGACGCAGATTGAACGCACATTTCAACATCAACAGAAGCAGCTACATCCTCTCCGGTAATACTGGAATCACAATTAACATCAGTAAACAACTCATTACCGCCAGAAGGTGCACCCTCTGTCAACGCCGTGTCAGAAGAACGAGACTGGAGTTGGGCGTTCTCGAAATCTGTACCGTCTTCAGTCCGCCGGTGTTTGACGTGTGCTGCAGGAGCCGTAGTCCCCTCGTGGACAGAGGCCGCACTGGGACGCGTCGGTAACGGTGGAAATTCGAGAGGAGTAGGGGATAATGTTGCCCCTACATCGCTTAAAGCTGGAGACTGACTGACAGCTAACTGCGAAGTTACTGTGTCTGCTAACGTTAAAGGAAGACTTTTTTATAAGACGACGTCAGAACAGTAGTACGGCGAGGGCAAACAGATCTGAGATGACCGCTTTCGTTACAGAGAAAACAAGTTCCTTCTTGCCCCGTATACGTAACATGGATTCGGTAACCACAAACAGTTAAGTGGGAAGGAATATTCTTTTTAACGCACATGTCCACAGTCCGGATACCATTATAACACTGGAAGCGACGTTGTGCTGACCAGCGTTCCCATCGGACATGCCGTATGACTCCAAACGGAAGCAACGCTGTTTTAAGAATTGAATCGTCCACTTCAGGAGGAAGGTTATAAATTCTAACCGGAGTATACTCGAGTGCCGCATTTTCAAGGAGGACTTGACTAAAGGAACCATCGCGATGTGTAAACAACACTTTAGAACCAACCCGGGAGAGAAGTTCAAATGGCTCTGAGCACTATAGGACTCAACTGCTGAGGTCATAAGTCCCCTAGAACTTAGAACTACTTAAACCTAACTAACCTAAGGACAACACACACATCCATGCCCGAGGCAGGATTCGAACCTGCGACCGTAGCGGTCGCGCGGTTCCAGACTGTAGCGCCAGAACCGCTCGGCCACCAGCGGCCGGCGGGAGAGAAGTCTTTCTACTTGAACGGGATCATAAAACGTCACAAAGAATGCATACAAATCGGAATCAAAGTAAGCAGTATCTACCCGATCAGGTGTAACACGGATAACATCAGCCAAACAATCGTGAATTTCTAAGCAGCCAGGTTGGACACGACGTGTACTCTTGTCAAAACTGAAACGAACAGTAGCTCGACGAGGAACAGATTTGGGAGACTCGACAGACACCATGGCGCGGACAGAAAACACCGCCGCCAAGAGGAAAACGACAACAAATTCCGCTACGCAACTACGATGTGACTCCGGCCGTTACACCAACAAGACCGAGTAGCTTCGACACAAGCGGCACTGTGGCACAGGCGTAAGTTAACGACGACCTGCTCGGTCGACGCGCAAGGCAACACTGCAGCGCGAGGAAACGCTCGAGTATAAGCTGTTCTGATAGTGACGCATCCTCGAGTTGTCCTGCGCAATTGTTTCTGGAAGTACTTGTTATTGCTGGTGGGTAGAATGTGAAGCGAATTATCTTCGATGTTCAATCAGACTCATAACTTTAGACGAGGTCCAAAACGTGGTTAAAAAAATAAAAATAAAAATTTTAAAAAATGCAGTTGGACGTGAACCAGCGACTTTAAGCTTGGAATTTGCGACGGTTACCACTAGACCACGAGCTCACCCAACACAACGATACCTTGGAAGTAGACAACACTTCCTCCTGCCACTTCCGCAGCTATCAGTGTTGCCAGATCGTACAGATGGCCGGACTTAGCGTTGTCAGGGGCGGTCGGTTTTATTGAGCACATTAAGTTATATGGTTCATATGGCTCTGAGCACTATGGGACTTAACATCTATGGTCATCAGTCCCCTATAACTTAGAACTACTTAAACCTAACTAACCTAAGGACAGCACACAACACCCAGTCATCATGAGGCAGAGAAAATCCCTGACCCCGCCGGGAATCGAACCCGGGAACCCGGGCGCGGGAAGCGAGAACGCTACCGCACGACCACGAGCTGCGGACTGACCACATTAAGTGAACGACTCTGACTTAGTCTCTGTGGTGGCCGGCTGGCGGTCAGTTTTTATGTCTAAGACTGTACCTGGCTAGCCATGCATACCTGTGATCCTGTATCCAATTTCAGTCAAAGCTACCGTGGGTGCCACTGCTCTGTTAAGGGTTCTTGGACACTCTATGAGCACTTCCTGACACATTTCGGATGACAGGATCAGCAAAAACGCATTAAGTGCCTGTTGTTCTGCATCCTGCAAAATGACTTTATTGGCACGATCATCATTCGTTAACTCATACATACTGATATTGATTTGCCTGATACAGTCCTCAAAGCCCGCTACTGATTCTCCCTATTTTTGAGCTTCACCGCTAAGTAGTTCACGATAGTATTGCAACGTATTCTTCTTCCTATAAAGATCCATTAATTCTGCCTGAAAGTCGACGAAGGCCTTAACATTATGCAATTTATCATTGCACATCACGTAAGTTCTGGCGTACTCTACCAACTTAAGACGAGCTAAACTTAACAGTTGTTCACGACTCCAGTTCCCTAATTTTGCGGCTGCAAGCAAACTATCTGTGAATACAAACATTTTCCCCTGATTTACCAAGAAATGGTGCCTCCGATGAGGCCATACCAGCATCGAGGGTAGGTGAAGACGCGCCCAAAGATGACCCCTTCTTTCACCCTTCATACAATTCACTTCTCTAGACAAAATTTCATTGTCAGCTTTAACCTTAGCTAAATAATTTAGTAGATTCTGGATTGTCTAAATGGTTGCTGTTTTCTCAGGACAGCCATTTGGCTCAAAACTACTATCAGAAGCGTATAGTATGCCCAAAATTGAAAGGAAAGGACAGACACAACGAGACAGGCCCAAAATAAAGCACTTGTTGCCGGCATTTACTTGAAAACGCTCGAAGAACGCCATAGCTGTTGCACCTCCTTCTCTTCAGGGCTCCTTTGGACGATCATTTCCAGCTACAGCAAGTACCCTGACACCAATATTGTAACAGTGACGAAGAAGCAGGTGAATTGCTTTATTGAACAGTATTGATGAACACGAACAGACATGGTGCAGCACGTCTCAAACAGGCAGACTGCAGGCAACAGGGGACGATCCTCTGACCCCAGCACGCTGGTACGGGCATACTGACGCACTCATTTCCTTTGCAGTGGCGGCCCAGCTACCGTAGCATGCTGGCGGGTGGCAATTGACGGCTGTGAGGTGACGGTGCGGCAGCAAGGCGACGTCCCTGAACGTGGGGTTGACACTCAGGCAGCGGTTGTTGGTTCGTGGCCTGGTGGAGGCAGCCTCATAGATGCAGCGACAACCGACATGATGACTTTCAATCCTGTTTCCATGTGCTGACAGTTGTAGAAGAACACCCATATCGGGGCCACGTCGAAACATGGAGTGAGATCGATGGCCTGGTGTGGCGTAATAGGAAGGTAGGTCGCTCATGTGACAGGAGTCCACACGACATCCCTCAAGTGGAATTGGCGGTTGCAGAAGATATGTCTGCTGATACGACAGGGTAATGGCCAATAACTGCAACCTGGTTTTGGTTGCTAGGCTGTGGTCTCAGCTGTCGTAATTTGAGCTGTTACAGAACTATTCTAGTTCTTCATTGGTTGAAATCCAGGTAGGTGTGTAGGAACAAACGATTTGAAGGTTAACATTAGCATTCAACTCAAGGATCATGTAGGTCACTCTGTCTGATATTGCCATGGTCTTAGTGACAAAGTGTCCCCCCTGTTGTGATTTAGCAGAGCTATGCTGCCAATACGTGATATGTCCACGTTATTCTGTAATAGGGGGTGTCAAGACTTGAGGACAGTACTAACTTCACTTTTAGCCTCGTCTTACTTATTCAGAGTATGTCTCATTTGAAGTTCTGCAATAAATCTTCCAAACAATCGAGGTTCCTTCCTTTGTGTTTGTTTTGTAAGTTTATCTGATTAGTCGATTGATTCTTCAAGCTTTCCCGGCGGATGTGTTATAAATAGTCTTCACGGGTTTTCCGCCGGATCACGTTGTGCAAATTCCACAATATTTCCTCGGAGCAACTGTCCGACATCTTCGAGTGGTTCAACCTTGCTGGTGGCTGGGTACGACTGACGGTATCCGCACGTCGACGCCCCGTTTCAACAACACGCGCGCGAAGAATGCGAAGGCGCTGAAATCGCGCATGCGCAAAGATCTGCAGATAGACTGCCATATTCAAACTCCCTCTGCCGAAAATCGCAGAGCGGCTCTCCTGGGCGTGCGCTGTACGCTGCCTTTGCCAACAGTGCGGCCAGACGTTAATCACCAACGGCCGTACTAGACCAATGCTACGACGGATCTGTTATCGAAGAATCTTGATTTTCGCGTCGTGATTTAATAGCAGCGAATGCAGGGTTCCAGGCTATGCTCAGTTGAAACCCCGCTGCATCCGTGTTGATGAGATTATCGGCTGTACGAAAATGTATTGCTTCCTTAATGACGCAATCCCAGAAAGATGATTCCGGGGATAAAACTTCCGTCTTTTCATAAATCATGCGATGTCCTGTATTCAGACACTGCTCCACAATAGCCGACTTTTCCGGTTGACGAAGGCGTGTACGGCGCTGATGTTCATCGCTGCGTTCTTGTGGTGTGCGGCGTGTGGCGTGTCTGGCCTATATACGCTACCCCACACTGACAGGAATCTTGTACACACCACATTTCTTCAGGCCAAGGTCATCTTTAACCGAAAGCAACAAGTTTCTCAGTTTTGCAGATGGTTGAAAACACACTTAATTCCATATCTTCCGAAGACTCTTCCTATTCTTGATGACATGGCACCAAAATGAGGTAAAAAGTCGAAGTGGTGGGTGTCTTCGTTATCTTCATTCTGCTCCATAGATTGAACTCGCCTGGGCATTGCGTATCTGTCTCTCAGAATAACCATTTTGTCGGAACACTGTCTTCAAATGTTGTATTTCACTCGACGGGCTATCAGGATCAGATACCACATGTGCTCTTTGAACTAACGTACGTAATGCACTACCGCACTGTGCAGGATGGTGGCAGCTTGTGGCCTGCAGATATAGATCTGTATGCGTTGGCTTGCGGTAGACACTGTGTCCCAAGGTCCCATCTGCTTTCCTTCGTACCAAAACATCAAGAAAAGGTAAAGTACCATCTTTTTCCACTTCCATTGTGAAGTTTATATTCGGATGGAGCGAATTCAGATGCTGAAGACACGTAGATAGAGTATGAGGTCCATGTGGCCACACCACAAATGTATTACCCACATACCGCAGAAAACAAGAGGGTTTGAGAGTGGCTGGCTGTAGTGCTTTTTCTTCAAATCCTCCATAAAATAATTGGCCACCACATGAGACAGATGGCTTCCTATGGCGACACCGTCCACTTGTTCAAAATATTGGTCATGAAATAAGAAGTATGTTGAAGTAAGCACGTCCTCCTCAAACTTGTTGCTAATGAGTTCCAAAGAGTCCTGAAAGGGCACCTTTGTAAATAAAGACACAACATCGAAACTTACTAGAGATCCGACTATTGCAATCTAAGAGTTTTCAGGCGATCTATGAAATCTTCAGAGTTTAGAATGTGAGGGTCGCACTTGCCTACGAGAGGTCCCAATAGTGAAGTCAGATATTTGGCAACAAAATAAGTAGGTGCTCCTACGTTACTTACAGTGGGACGGAGAGGCACCCCATTCTTATGGATCTTGGGTAGGCCATAGAGTCCTGGAGGAACTGCAGCCTTTTGACGCAAACCCTTAGCGACTTGCTCTGGAATCGAGCTCTTCCTGATTAGTTCCACACTCTTTCTCTGGATCCTACCTGTTGGATCACTTTTTAATTTACTATATGCAATATCATCGAGCACTTTGTATATCTTGCTGTTACATTCTGTGCGTGAGCGAAGCATAGTAGCATTTTCTTTGCCAGCAGGTAAGATGACGATGCCTTGGTCTTCTCTCATTTCTCGTAGAGCATTTCTTTCAGCTGAGGCGATGTTAAAGTTGGACCTCTTACATGAAGTTTGAGTCAAGATGCGGCATGTGTCACGCCTAATCTCTTCGTCAGCATCCTTAGGAAGTTTCGAAACAGCCTGCTCTTTCCACTAATCACATCTCGGATGGGAATGGTCCCTTCTGTAGGTGCAAAATTCAGACCCTTCTCTAGCACCGAAACTGCAGAGTTGTCCAAAGTCTTCTCCGTGAGATTAAACACGGTACGTGTTCTTGGCAAGTCTTCTTGCGTTCGAGCTTCGAGTCGATCGTATTCAGTCATCTGATGAACCTTAGCTTGTCGCTCAGTCCAATCAGCCAGTGGCGCTGTCTACCCAGTTCCAGGAGACTTTCTCCACACCTTTCTGAGCCCGATTTTTTTGGTCATGGCTATGATTTCTGCGCACGGAAACTTTTTTGATGTGGAACTTTGTTATTCACAGCTTACGAAGTCTCTCTGTGGATGTTCATGTTTCGTAATCAATGCTGTGTTATCCATTCATTTGTGTTCCTGTGCAATGGGGATAGTGCCAATGACAGCGTTCTTAAGAAAAATATTTTTAAAGTCTATAGTGGTCAAAATTCGTGTAGCCTATTCACAACGTTTACAGTATAACCACTGCAACGCTCCAAAAATGTGACTCCTGTGTGGCGAACGAGCTTTTTAATTTTCAGTGTGCTTAAGACAGAAAAACACAAATAATTGTTACTGGTACTGATTTATGATGTTCATTTTGCAGTGCACCTGAATATTATTCCCAACGCTCTAGTTCCTGAATCCAGTTACAGAAACTTAAACACTGGAGACAAGCTGTAGTCACTTCCTGGCCCACTCAAGGAACTCATCGGCTGGTATTCTTTCAGCTAGTAGTATAACAGAATCTTGGCAGCAACCGAGAATATGTTTGGCAAATCTGTCACTGAAAAGTTATGACTTCCTGGTTAGCACATAATTATCTCACTCCATTCAACTGGTTTTTCGCGATATTCACATTGAATAATCGCAATGGTTTTTACTTACGGTGAGAGATAGGTTGTCAGTTTATGATTTTGAAGCCAGGAAAGCCGATCCATGCAATATTTGCAACTACTCTCGTCTCTGACAGTATGATTTATCTGTTGCAATCACCCTTGGGTCACAGCTCCTCGCTAGTTCTGATAATGTGGTCACCTGTAAAATGAAAGCTGCGCGCCAATTCACCTTCGCTACGGTGGAACACATCTCTTCTAGTGAATAGGTACTCACAGCTCTCAAAGTATGCATCTCAGAGACCATGTTTACTGGAAGTTTTGTTTTAAAGGATCTTTCCTGTTACATCATAGAATATTTACCATTCCTACTGGGACACCATGTATATCCTTTTACTTTACTTAAAATAGTCTGACAATGCTCAGGTAGTTTACTAATTCCATGCCTGTAGAAATCTACTGGTTCTTATTGAAAGATGCCGTCACACCAAAACATCGAACTGATTTTCGCCCTGAAAGGAATTTTCTTCACATTGGTTTGATAAGGAGCAGGAGAGTTAAAATTTGAGGGCATAAGATCAGAAGAAATGTGTGAGGGATGACTTTCTACAAGAACTCCTGCATAATTTTGTTTGTGGCATCAGCAGAGTGCATGATCGTGTAGTTTCAACACATGATGCAGATTTGTTGGTCGTTTTTCTTACACTGCGACCGAAGGTTGTCTCAGTTGTTGATAACTAAAGGTTCGTGGACACACCCATGAGGAGAAGTTCGTAGAGCACAAACTCTTTTAGAACCAACAGATGAAAAATATTACGATGGCACTGCCCTTTGCTCGAGTGTATGTCTATTGTTAGTGCTCAACCGTTAATTTATTCTTGAGAAGTTAACATAAATGCATCATAACTTGTCACCAGTAGCGATATTGCATAGGTTGCTCAATGAGCAAAATGATGACGTTCAGGCAAATACGAAGTAGTATTCATCTGTATAGTTTTCATTGCTTTGAATTAGAGCATTCATTACTC
Source organism: Schistocerca nitens (assembly GCF_023898315.1). NCBI lineage: Eukaryota > Metazoa > Arthropoda > Insecta > Orthoptera > Acrididae > Schistocerca > Schistocerca nitens. The sequence goes on along the minus strand of NC_064616.1, from coordinate 78,221,785 downwards.
CTAAAACGGAGTTCTGAACCTTGCACAACAATTAAATGATCACAGTTCATCACATATGTCAATTATGGAGACTTCTTGAACTTTGAAAGTCATTTATGCCAGAACAATCTTTCTCGGAACAAGAAAATCCTTATCTGATGCGTCTCGCACGAGAGCACTCGCCCCCCACACACAATACAAACGATTCAATCAGCCATCGCTGCCTTCACCTCTCTGTTAAACCCAAAAGCGAGCAAGAGTTGACTTTACAACAGTTAAAACATGTTCATAAGTTTCAGGTATGCAACATGCAATATGTTACTGCAAGATAAACACTAGAGCTGCAAACAAGAAATTGAGAGTTGACAACTATACTGATAGCAGCACGTGGCCGGACGGCGCTTTTACGTGACACAGCGGCTGGCTTGTAGCTGGTGGAAAATTGAGCGTAAGCTTTTCTTATCTTGACGCAGCCACGAGCTGTTTTGCATAATCGCTTCTGGAAGTTTTTGTTATTACTGGTGTGTTAGAAAGTGAAGCGAATTATTTTTGAGCTTCCGTCAGACTGATAACTTCAACAGAAATGTGGTTTAAAAAAAAAACAGGTGAACGTGTGAGCTCGAACTCGTGACTTCTTGTCTACATTTCGCGACGTTTATCACTAGATCACGACCTCATACACTCCTGGAAATGGAAAAAAGAACACATTGACACCGGTGTGTCAGACCCACCATACTTGCTCCGGACACTGCGAGAGGGCTGTACAAGCAATGAGCACACGCACGGCACAGCGGACACACCAGGAACCGCGGTGTTGGCCGTCGAATGGCACTAGCTGCGCAGCATTTGTGCACCGCCGCCGTCAGTGTCAGCCAGTTTGCCGTGGCCTACGGAGCTCCATCGCAGTCTTTAACACTGGTAGCATGCCGCGACAGCGTGGACGTGAACCGTATGTGCAGTTGACGGACTTTGGGCGAGGGCGTATAGTGGGCATGCGGGAGGCCGGGTGGACGTACCGCCGAATTGCTCAACACGTGGGGCGTGAGGTCTCCACAGTACATCGATGTTGTCGCCAGTGGTCGGCGGAAGGTGCACGTGCCCGTCGACCTGGGACCGGACCGCAGCGACGCACGGATGCACGCCAAGACCGTAGGATCCTACGCAGTGCCGTAGGGGACCGCACCGCCACTTCCCAGCAAATTAGGGACACTGTTGCTCCTGGGGTATCGGCGAGGACCATTCGCAACCGTCTCCATGCAGCTGGGCTACGGTCCCGCACACCGTTAGGCCGTCTTCCGCTCACGCCCCAACATCGTGCAGCCCGCCTCCAGTGGTGTCGCGACAGGCGTGAATGGAGGGACGAATGGAGACGTGTCGTCTTCAGCGATGAGAGTCGCTTCTGCCTTGGTGCCAATGATGGTCGTATGCGTGTTTGGCGCCGTGCAGGTGAGCGCCACAATCAGGACTGCATACGACCGAGGCACACAGGGCCAACACCCGGCATCATGGTGTGGGGAGCGATCTCCTACACTGGCCGTACACCACTGGTGATCGTCGAGGGGACACTGAATAGTGCACGGTACATCCAAACCGTCATCGAACCCATCGTTCTACCATTCCTAGACCGGCAAGGGAACTTGCTGTTCCAACAGGACAATGCACGTCCGCATGTATCCCGTGCCACCCAACGTGCTCTAGAAGGTGTAAGTCAACTACCCTGGCCAGCAAGATCTCCGGATCTCTCCCCCAATGAGCATGTTTGGGACTGGATGAAGCGTCGTCTCACGCGGTCTGCACGTCCAGCACGAACGCTGGTCCAACTGAGGCGCCAGGTGGAAATGGCATGGCAAGCCGTTCCACAGAACTACATCCAGCATCTCTACGATCGTCTCCATGGGAGAATAGCAGCCTGCATTGCTGCGAAAGGTGGATATACACTGTACTAGTGCCGACATTGTGCATGCTCTGTTGCCTGTGTCTATGTGCCTGTGGTTCTGTCAGTGTGATCATGTGATGTATCTGACCCCAGGAATGTGTCAATAAAGTTTCCCCTTCCTGGGACAATGAATTCACGGTGTTCTTATTTCAATTTCCAGGAGTGTACATCACTGTAACAGCTTGAGGAGGAGACCACTTCCTTCAGACACTTCCACATCCTACGGTGTTGCCAAATCGCCCATATTGGCCAGACTTAGAATTCTGAGGGGCAACCGATTTTATTGGGCGCCTAATGTGAACGGTTCGGAGTTAGTCCCTGCAGCGACTGGTGGCCATATTTTGTGTCTAAGATTACACATCACATTCAATGTAGGCTAGATGAAGATATTGTCATTAGGATGTGAGATCTTATGCTGTGTTGTCATTCTGTATAGTGTTCAGATCACTACATTGAAGTGATGAAAAATAAATGCAGGAATGCTATTAATGCAAATAAAAAATATGTAAGTAAAATTAAATGTTGTTCCAGACTCCCAGGTAGCCTGACATGTTTTCCTTCTTGGCTAACGAACTTAAGACTAAAAATAGTCTTTCTGTCCCTTCCAATGGTTGCTTTAGAATCATGATAACCATAAAATTCCTTTGTACGTAAACTTTTACTTGCTTCAGTAATGCAGTTTTTACTAATGCATCTGTTTTCTCAATTGCTTTATTTCTTCAACTCTACAGGCTGAACACTTTTTATTTCACCCTTTTAAGTGAATATTCACGATACCTTGTCAGGTCAAAAAATCAGTATAGAATTAAAAAGCAAGAACTGGGTTTAAAGTCCGGTTGACAGAGTCATTTGAATTTGAAAACAAGTTCAGACTGAGGCAAGGAAATCAGCTCTATCATTTTAAAAGCAAACATCTTGACATTACCCTTAAGCAGTTTACGGTAACCACAGAAAATCTAGATCTGTGTGACTGTACGGGGATTCAAACTACAGTCTCAGATTGTGGGAGTAGTATTTTAACCACTGAGCCACCTCACTTCGTGGAAGTCATGCTGTTCAGACTATGTGAGTTAATGAGATTTGACAAGCGGGCAGATTTGTTGCTTATTGCGTGCGGCCCTTCTTTGTACATGTTCAGTATTCCCAGTTAGTCATATCTGGTGTATTACCGCATCCTCTGCAAAATGGCTTAGGTGTACACTAGAGATGGGCAAACTCGTTCATCCTTGGGAACTAGTTCACTGGTGATCGCTCTTTCTTGGGAACCGTTCATTTTTACTCGTTCACCGTTCATTTGTGCTTGGTATACGGTTCTTGTGAAAAATTGAAAGTTAGTAGCATAGATGACTTAAGGGCGCCAAGAGGGGGCACTTGCCTCCGCCCTGGAGTACAGGGTTTTTATCCATAACAGAATTCTCACACGCACTTTTAAGTGTCGTGATTCCGCAAAACCTCTCGTTTAGCCAACTGTAGCGTTATGTGACTGATCGCAGTGAAATAATATAAGGTTGTGCACGAAAAACCGGCCCCGAGTACAGACTGCTCGTCAATTACACGGGATTTGTTGACCGCTACGAGCAGAATAGATAAACATGTAATAATTAGGCAGTGAAGAAATAACAAATAAGCTAATGCAAACAACAACTTCGAAACCATAGATGACGACTGGTAGGCGCCAAAGAGCAGTCTAGAACTTGGGGCCGATTTTTCGTGCGCCAACCTATACCACTGAAATAATATTGTAGAAGTTATCATATTCTCTTTACAAAATATGACACCAGACACACTATTATGGAACGCGGACTTCATTCGGTTGTAAGTCGGTCTGCCTTCCATAACAATGAACATACTCTTTTACCTTGCATCAAAAAAAGACGGAAAATAGCCACTCGTGTGTGCCGTGCCGACTTCCTTTGCATGTGTAATAAAAAGTCTTGCCTTCTTACAAGTATTTCTTCTGCTGTTTATCGAAATAGTGAAATAAGCTGATACGCCGTTTTGTTATCTGAAAAGATGTGTGTCTTACATACCACGTAATCTCAATGTAATTTACGTAATTATAAAATACATTTTAATTACCGGTCATGGGCGCTGAATAGAATACGAAAAGAACTAGAAGCTCAGAGTTCAAAAAAGGTTTGAAACTGATCTAGAATGGGCGTGCGCCGCAGCGAACGAAACGAACAACTCGATACTGAACTAACTACGAGCAGTCGGCAGTGGAACTGCGACCAGTGGCCACGCGAAGGACGACGAGTCCGGCCGAGCGAGACCGAGACCGAGACAGAGGGGAACGGGAACGAGACCGGCCGACGTGCCGTTGCGGGAACGAGACGTACGGTTTCCAGTTTCCAGGAACTATAAGTAGAAAGCCGCGACTAAGACCGAGACAGAGACGGGAACGGGACGGAGGCTGGAACGAGACCGACCGTTTCCCGTTCCCAGGAACTATAAGTAGAAAGCCGCAACCGAAATGAACTATGGAAGATCGTTCCTTTGAATTCGTTCCTCGTTCGTTCATTTCATCTTGATGAACCGTTCCTTTGGACCCGTTAGTTCGAACGACCCATCTCTAGTGTACACTCAAGCCAATGAGATAGTTGAAAGGCTAACAAATGGGATTCATTAGGTTCCCCAGAGGAGCCATTATACACTGAGGTGACAAAATTCATAGGATAGCAATATGCACATATACAGATAGTGGTAATAACACGTTCACACGGAATAAAAAGGCAGAGCTATCATTTGTTCTCTGGTGATTCATGTGAAAAGTTTCTAACATGATTATGGCCATACGACTGGAACTAACAGACCTCAGACACAAAACAGAAGTTGGAGCTAGGTGCATGGAACATTCCATTTTGGAATCTTGGGAATTCAGTATTCCGAGATCCACAAAATTTCAGGCATTACCTCTCACCACAGACAACACAGTGGCTAATGGCCTTCACTTAACGACTGAGAGCAGTGGCGTTTGTGTAGAGTTGTCAAAGGTAGCAGACAAGCAACACTGCAAGAAATAACAGCAGAAGTCAATGTGGAATGTTTAATTGACATATGCAGTAGGAGAGTGCAGCAAATTTTGACGTTCATGCAGCAGACGACCAATACGAGTGCCTTTGCTAACAGCAGAGTGTCGCTTACAGCACCACTCTTGGGCTTGTGACCCTATTAGTTGGACCTTAGACGACTAGAAAATCATGGATTGGTCAGATGACTCCTGACTATTGGTAAGAGCTGATGGTAGGGTTCGAGTGTGGTGCATTTCCCAAAAAGCCATGGACCCAAGTTGTTAATAAGGCACTGTGCAAGCTGGTGGTGGCTCCAAAATGGTTGGGCCAATTGAACCCATCATTGGATGGAAATTGGTATAGTTGGAGACCATTTGCAGCCATTCATGAACTTCATGTTCCCAAATGAAGATGGAATTTTTGTGGATTACAATGCACCATGCCACAGGGCCACAGTTGTTTAAATTGGTTTGAAGAACATTCTGGACAAATGGAGCAAATGATTTGGCCACTCAAATGCTGAGATGAATCCCACTGACACGTATGGGACATAATCGAGAGGTCAGTTAGTGCACAAAATCCTACACCAGCAAGTATGGATGGCTATAGAGGCAGTATTTGTGCAAGGATCTTCCAGGTACTTGACGAGTCTATTTCAGGCAAAAAGATGTCCGACATGGTATTAGGAGCTATTCCACGACTTTTGTCACCTGAGTGTATTATATGGCTTTTTATTACCCTCAAAATTTGGGTGATTAAAGCAAAAATTCTCCAGTTTCTGAAAGGGCCAACATTCTTTTTTCATGCAGTGGTCTTTAAACATGATATCACTTTTTACAACTCCTCATAAATTATTTTATTTACTTTTTGTAATAACAGACTGGCGGCTGTGACTAATCACCAGTTTGGGAACACCACAGTTATCAAACATTAACCCAGTCATGATTTCCTTAACTGCATCCCATGCTTGCCATTCAGCACTGTCCAGGAAGCAAAAGTAGCTAACAGAAACATACATGCACAGCAGGCATTTAGAAAAATTTGGTGGGGTGAACATAAGCTTACTACAAACATAGAAATGGCATCTTCAGGTACATAGTAGCTTCACCAACACTACTACTGCTAAATGAACAACTTTGTGTTTCATCTATCAAACAGTTCAGCAACTTTATCCAGCTGGGACATTGGTCACTAATTGTTTACATGCAAACTATTTGTAATACTTCTCTTTTCCAAGACACTTAGAATTTCATATAGTAGTCGTCATAAACTTCCAAACCAATGGTAGTCTGTCTTCTTCAGTGAACTCTCACAAGCCTTCATTCAGGCTCATGGTTGTTGCTTAAATTCAGTAGCAAGTTTCATTAATGGTCATTAATTTGAGTAGAAAGTCCTGCAAATTGAGCATAAACAGTGCCAGATTCTCCCTTTAAATAATTTTCTGAATTTCTTTTTGGTCAAAAGTCACGAATTGCAGTAACCAGCGCTTTTTGCAATTATCTCCACATGGCATTTTCAGTGATACTGCATGTGGTAATCTAAATTGTCCCATGGAAGTGGACTTTAAATTCTAAGATCACATTTAATGTCAAACATTGTAATGAAGTCTTAATTACCAGTGCATATGCTATAAGGAACATAACCCAGTTCTGTTTCAAATCAAAATCAATAACAAAAGAATTTATCTCTCTTGATTGTCACACATCACAGCAAACATTGGCAGGCTGGTCTCACTGAAAATGCATATTGCAATCCTGCTGCGTCACTGCTATTCCCTTTGTTTGAAGTATCTTACAACTGATAAGCCACCTTAGCTTCACTTTAAAATGCACCACTTTTACACACAAAGCAAATGTCAGTAAACATTGACTGTGAATACCATTTTGGAATTCAATTGTAAATGTGAACTTTGTTTATTATATTGAGATCTCGTTCATTCCAGCTGCATCACTCTACTTACATACACCTTAAAATTGTGGTTAGGAAGTCTTGTCTTGCACAGAGGGTGCCACCTCAACATATGTCATCTCTATGATATAACTAGCCGATCAGATGCCATCCTCCAGACACAGCAGTGGGAGGAAGAGGCACTTATCAAGAGCTTAGGATTTTATATGAATTTGATGCAGCAAGCTGCCATAAAACTTTTTATCCAATTTATAATTATAGACTATATTCGAAACTTAGCACTACATTACACCCATCCCACACCAAAGCTCTCATTTAATTGGCCCTTAACACCTTTTGCTTTATAAACATATCAGAACAAGTTACTCAACATTAAACAAGTCATTTCATTTATCAAAGAAATAAGTGGGACATTAGTGGGGTGGGGTTTTCCAGCACAATTCTCTGAAGAAGTAGGTGATGCTAAATACATAGCAGCATTTCTTGTGGAAGCAGTCAAATGGACAAGAAGACAACAATCCTCCAATGATAAAATTATTAACTCCATTTACAACACTGCCTCGTCTTTGTTATTAGATATTCAAACAAACCCAATAAGAACCATTTGAAATTAATTTCAGATTTCATCCCAACAAAAACCAAATGCAACTGCTTCATCTACCTCTCATTAGAACTACTATATTACAAGTTACTGTTGCTAGAGAACTTACCACAGTGCTATGAAGCATTAAGTATCGTTTACTACAACTCTGTCCCCATTCATTATTAAACCAAACATGAATGAATAATTTCCTTCCCACATTCATCATGCTTCAATGAAAATAAAGGACATACTATAAGCAATGCTAAACTTTTATGACCAAAATTACAGTTGGTAGTGGATCCTCTAGAATGAGTACCTAAAGGTAAGGATCTACCTTATTGTCACAACTTTCACTTTATAACAACTTAAAATAACAGTAACTGTACAAAGTGAGAGCCTCACTGTATGCATTACAATGTAATCTGTTGACCAAAAAGAGGCCTGCATCCTACTGCTTGCATACATTATTTATGATAGGGAGTGCAATTGCTTCTCTGCCAGTACCACACGGTATACCTAACAAGCACCTTTCACAGGCAGATTGCTCTGTTATTATTGATAAAATTATATTCCACATGACTCAACACTGTCTCAGCTCTTATTGTACAACAAATTCTTCGTTGAAAACATTGGCCAGCTTTCTGTGTCTTGAATGACTCATTTCCTCAAAGTTAATATCCATAGAAATTTCTTAGAATTAGCATGAAACCTTTAGCAAAATTTATTATTTATCTGTCTACTTATTCAACATTCTGGGTGCTACATCCTGTAGCACCATACATGAAATGCATTCAGTGAAAGCTCCAGTAACTTGTACTTCAATAACTAGTCATGAACAGTGATAAACTCTACTGTGGACAGAACACAGGTGATCGTGTATCCTGTTTCAACGCAGTGTCACCAACAATGTTTCACAGAAATGTCTTAATGACACAAAAATTTTTAAACATGTGCCTCATGTACACAGCTCATTCAAACCTATGACCTAAAATATACATCTTCAATCATTGGTTCCTTATCTCAAAACACTACATTTTGAGTCTTCTACCATGTGGGTAACTTTGAAGCTACAGGTTTTGGATGCCATGTTCACATTAAACTTTTTCCATGAAACATTTGTTATGTATGAAAATCTTTTGAAGAACACTCGTCAGTAATATTTAGCAGACAGCAACACACTTAATCAGTAATCTAAGTATGTATAAAAACCTTCTCAACCTGTAAATTGTCATGTATTTGACAATACCCACAGTAAGATCAAGAACAAATAAAACTGTCTTCTAAGCTATTGTTAACACTGACAAAATGGCAAAAATAACATTTAGAAGAATTTTTTCTTACATTTGAACATGAAGTGCACATCCAGAACAATGATATTATCCAGAATGTAACTCACATGTGTACCAGTACCTGTTTCATATGCATAACAGATGGGTCACATTCATAGTAGTCAAATGAACAAACCCTATATGTTCTGCAAATTATAACTGGAAAGGAACCCCCTTATAGACTGCTATAGGTATGACACACAAATTGGGGATTCAAAATACCACTACAATAAAACAAGAGTGCAGAGAAACTGTTTATTAAACTCAAATGTCTTATACTGTCTTTACATAATTAAAAATGTTGAAATTTTTTTAACAATGTTAATCAGTATCAAAAAATATGAGATCTTCATTTCAGATGACAGATGTATTTTGGAGCAAAAGCTAGCACAGGATCTGTAAAACTTCACCATTAACATAGCACCTCACAGAGTCACTGAAAGGCTTTGACTACATCTGACACAACAAAAGGTACATTAGAAAATTTATTCAAGCTAGTTCTACTACCAAAAAATATCTATTGCTTCTTACTAACAGTTATGTGCTGTACAGATACTGAAGCTCACTGATATATGAAATGATCAATTAATAATTACACTCAGAACAAGAATGTTGCAGAATTTTATTCATTACATCTATACGAGTCAACAAAATAATTACAGTTGCTGCATACATATCTAAGTTGATTTTGTGCTTTGTATTTTTCTATGAAATAAATGTAAAATTACAGAACATATAACAACCTGTAAAATGTTGGTAAGAACGTATTTCATAGGTTTTCCACAATGCTAAACTAAATTATCTGCAAAAGCAGTACCAGCCAGAGGGAGTGACTAATATATGTTGATTAAAGCATATACTTACACAATTAAGTCTCTCCAAACATAATCACATAAAAATAGGACCAAAGTATCTTCTCAGATTTATATTCTGTCAGGCCTTTTCATCAGCTCAACAATAATGGAAAGTAAAGCTACATATCTACATACTACAGTAAAATTGCATAAGTGTGAATGAAATTACATAAACATACAGCTCACGTATGTTTAATACATAACTAGGTTCCAAATTTAATCCATATTTGTGTATAAATATGCACACACTTCCACATGCACCAGAAATACAACACAAGTTCCAAGAACAAAAGCCATACTAATTATAACAAACATGACCTATACTATCACCAAAGAAAATATTCATTTACCACACAAACATTTCTGGTTGTCATGTTCCATCAACAAAATAGCCAAATATTTCACTGATGGTATTATAGTAACACATTGTCAACACATACAAACACTTAACAATATGATAAAACAGAAGGTAAAACAAAGTTGAAACTATATTAAAAAGCAGGCATACAAATACTCACAGTAACTCAGTCATTTGGGTATGATTAACATTCATTTCAAATGGAAACAATGCACTGACTTCAACACCCTCTCCCTCAAGCATCAATCCTGATTATATATGTGATAATGTCAAATCTTACATCCACAATAATTCTTTAGAAGTTTTACCCATCAATTTATCGTATTCATTTCCTTTCATGGACAATATTAAAAGTTTCAGAGTCCATTTGGGACTTTCATCAATCATATGCACTATAGAGAATAAAGTAAATGATATATGGAATACTGATGACAACAAATGAGTCTAGTTTGAAAGACTTTTCTGTATTTGCCAAATAGTTTTTGTTTGTGTTTCAAAAACAACAAATGAAATGTAAAAAAAAATACTAATAATTTACCAGTTCCTATACTGGAAGCAAAATATCAAGTGACAGATTGCCACCAGTGACAGCGATATTCCAACTCTTACAGCTCCATTTGGGAATACTCACAAATATCTTACTTCAATGGTTGCCAAATAACTTATAATGATTATGGTTTCATTCATGATGATCTGGCAGCGGTTCTACACATATTTTAGTATAGTGGAAAAAATTTCTCAGCATAAGCAACATTAGGCCAACCTCTTCCTGAATTTCTGCACAATCTGATGATCATTTAAAACTTTTCAATTCCAATATACCTAGGTCACTTACTGAAGTTCCATTCATCAGCATCAGCTCTTTTTGTTTGTTTCCTACAGCTGCCTGTAGACAATTAATCTGAAACGTTCATACAAAGTTCAACATGACAAGATTGCTGATTACCCTCCTTACAAAGTGAAACTTTAATAATTTCCCCACTATATCCTTTGCAAACTAGCCTCCTTTTCCAACTTCTGATGAAATCAAATACATCAATAACCTCCTTGCTGTCTGTTTCCAGATAAATATGCTTTTATTACCTAGTGTATGCCATACAATGCTGTTCCTCCTTTCAATTAACATGATTTCACAAATAAACCTTTTCTCCTACATTACATCTGAATCTGCAGTTGACTGCATGCTATACTGAAACTTCCCAACATATTTAACACTGTGTGGTGGACTAAGATTAACCTAGTGCACACATGACAAAAAAAGGGAGAAGGGGGAGAGGGCAAGGGTTAATGTTTGGATCTTTGACTGGAACATAATTTTCAACTCTCAGGAAGTTTCCTCCCTTTGTTTTATTCCAGAAACAACCTTTCCTACTACCACATATCAATCTATACTTCTCCTATGATTACGTTCCAGTATTTTCTCATTTCTAGTTGTCAAGGAAACTTAAGATTTAGTGTGAAAAAATGTTGTGACACAGGAATACATAATCAGGAATTCTTTATTCATTCTGCATTCATTCTTCAATTAAGGAAGATCTTACATCTTGGGTCCTATTTTTTAATTCCCCCCCCCCCCCCCCCACAGTTCATTATTTTCTAACTAAACTGAATATCTGTTTACTGCCTTAGTTGTATAGCTCTGAAACCAATCAGGAATCAACATTCAGCAGCTATAAAATTTAGCAGATGGGAATAAACAAAACAAGGATACACTATCCTTTATGAGACCTTCAAAATTTTCCAGTTCTGTACAAATCCAACAAAAAACAAATGGAAACACTCAAGTTATGTATTAAACTAACTAACTTACGAGATTAAACTAAGTGATGCTGCAAATTATGTAGAGCACTATGTTCTGAAGGAAAAACATAACTACAGACTGAGGAATGTAAGATTAGTGGTATGTTTCATGACTTTTGAAGCATGCCGAGAAGCCAATACTTTAACCACTGGCATGAATGATGCAGTTTCCAGCACATTAATCACTTAGTTCATTGCATTCTAACAACTGCCGCTCCATTACTGAATTAAGTACAGGTGTTTACTATTCACTTGTTAAAAACAATACTTTATCTGATGTACGTACAGAATAAAATCAGCTGAACTAATTTTAGTTTTCCAAACACCTTTATTTTGTTACAATATGCTGGAACATAATGTGGTTTTATCAGTCAATCCATCTTTTTTTTAAATCAAAGTAGTATGTGTAATATTACTGTTATGTTTCTGGAAGCCATATCTTTGCCTTGAAGACTTTTCATGTGACATTATAATGCATTTCAATTTTGTGTTACTCAAGATTCACAAAAATATTAATTTTTTTAAGAGCATCATTGTGTACCTATGCTGCAAAAGAATACTTTTAATACTGGAACGAAGTGTGTGCCATCCTGTGGGCTACAGCTTCACGAACGAGATGTTTGGCAAACACACAGTGCTGATTCTGCACCAGTGAACTATGTACAAGATGAAATAACAATATGTCTGTTACATTACACCATACTCTCAACATTACTCTAGACATCCGTCTGAACCGTCTTACATGTTCTAACTGCTGTTCCACGAGGCTGACAACACACAACAGCTAAGATAAGGTAATGACTATTTCATGGCAGTGAAAAGAATCTTTACCTATCATGAAAACTTTCAACTTAACAAGACGGGTGGTCACACAAAATAAAAAATATTAAAATGTGACAAGATGTCTCACATTGAAGGAATGATAACCAACAAACTCCCACTCCATTGGTTCAGCTTTAATTGGGGGGCTGGGGGGAGAGCATGATTATATGACAGCAAAAAATAGGACAGTTTTTCTATAGAAACATTTTAATAATATTGGAAAGAATTCTTTTAATGTTGGTTAATTAGAAAACAATGCATACAATATGTTCTCATAACAAAATTATCAGTACAAGGTATCTGCACACTGTTTTAACAAATGTAGCCACCACAAGTTTAGGATTTAGAGGAGAGGCCACTACTGACACAGAAGCATTCATTACAGTTTCCACTATTAATTTTCTGCATTGGATACCCAGTCAGTCAATGAAGCTTGCATAAATGGATTTTTGTAAAACTCAAATATTCTCTGTAATAGATTATTTACCTTGTCCATATGAGATATGCCACTCCTTATAATTTGAGATTCCACATTACATTCCATTCCATGTCTAATTGCTGGCAGAACCACAGTTCCAATTATATATGGATGAATATTAACATATCAGTTAAGCCACACCTAGTTTCTGCTTCCGCACAATAATTACATGTGTAACTCCCCTTATCCAGAAACACAGCCCAACAAAATGGACAAAGAAGTAATCAGCCAAGCTCAATTTTCAATTTGTTGTTCAATATTCCCTTAACTGGAGACTTAAATTACTTCTTGAGAAGGAAGAACACACATACCAAATGTTCCTAAAGGAAACAAAAAACAAAAATAATATTTTCTAATCAGCTCTAAGACGAAATTTACACTCCATGATTTTACAATTCAATTCTTAAAAAGGCATCTATATCACTCTACACAAAATGTGTGTATATATATATATATACACACACGCACACACACACACACTTATTAAATTACAGAATATTATCAAGTTTGTTGCACAATATTCCAATTTCCCAAGTATTTCTTGGAAAATACTAATTAGTTATAATCAGCCTTTAACACAGATTAATAAACTTTAATCACAATAAAATATACATGAACAAATTTATGGCCAAATCAGGCACTGAGGAGGAGGGTGTACAACGACTAGTAGCAACATTCTGTGTGTCAGTCACCTTGCTCCAATTTTTACCAAGTGGCACTAGCGTATTCCTGACTTCGAGTGAGCAATGAGCCACTGCAGAGTTATATCAATGTTGTCTTTCTCCTTACAAGATATTGAGTAACAGCAAATTTCACGGTCTTGGATCGCCGACAAGTTCCTTTAAAACAGAGAAGTTACAAATAAATGACAAAATATAGCAAAAAAATTGTGGCTATCAAACTACTACATCTCCCATTCACTCAAGTGGAGCCCCAAACATTTCTTCACTTGGTAAAAGTATTATTATTCAAATTATGGTAACACTGCAAAGCTGTACTTTGGTAATGGAACAAAGGGATATTTCAATTGAGACACTACTGTACAGCTAATTGGCTTGATGGTCTTTGATCATCCTTTACAGATAATTTGCATGCGAAATTGCTCCATTCTTAACCATAACTTATTACATGTCACATACCATGCATCATTTGTACCGAATCCTAGAATAACCAAGGTTTATTCCATTGGAACAGTTGTGGATAGCAACTGTAGTACATTTCAAAAAGGAAAAGGAATTCGGCAATCAGTTGCAAATCCAAACTGCACTTTTAATAGCAGCATTAAAATTATTGGGATTAATGTAAGTGATGAGAACAGGTTTTCTGGACAAGAAATTAAAGAGTTTATCAGTATGTTGTTGCTAATCCTGAAGTATAACTGTTTTAAATTTAATGATTAAAACATACCTCCAAAATGACGGACTTAGCATGGGAAGCTACATTTCTGGTGTGCTGGCCAATATTTTTATCAGTTATATTGAAAATAAGTTTTTCACGGAAAATCCCAGTTTAACAAAAAAGATAGTATATTACTTCAGATATGTTGACAATAAGCTATTGTTAGCCAAAGGTAACAATAATGTTGTTAATACCGGCCGGAGTGGCCGTGCAGTTCTAGGCGCTACAGTCTGGAACCGCGTGACCGCTACGGTCACAGGTTCAAATCCTGCCTCAGGCATGGATGTGTGTGATGTCCTTAGGTTAGTTAGGTTTAAGTAGTTCTACGTTCTAGGGGACTGATGACCACAGCAGTTAAGTCCCATAGTGCTCACAGCCATTTGAACCAATGTTGTTAATGAAATCGTCACCGAGTTCAATGATTTACATGATAAAATCAAGTTTACATGTGAAGTTGAAACCAATGTTTCCATAAATTTTTTAGATTTGAATATCTGGAGTGAAAATAGGAAACATAGTTCTGGGATCTTCAGGAAAAATACTTTTTTTCAATTTTGCTATTAATTGCCTATTCAAGGTCCCACTTTCACATGCTGAGCAAGAAATAAGAGTTAAATACCAGTAAATACATAGCCAAAGTGAATGAATATCCTCCACATTATGTAAATAAAATTTATAGAAAAATTGCAACAAAAAACCAAAAAGATGTAAGATCTGGTACTAGCAATAGACCATAAGACAGATACAGTAAATACATTTGTTTAATGTATTACAGAAAAATTAGTACAAGAGTAGCATCAGTATTTAGGAAACATAAAATAGTGGCTACAGTCTCAACTACAAATAACTTTGGGCATATTTTAATGAACAGTGTTGCTACAAAATGTATTTATCATGAATCAGGTGTGCAAAAAAATAAAATGTTTAGACTATGTTGCACATTATATTGGGCACGATGTAGTTGGGTGGAGAAGGGACCAAACTACACGGTCATCAGTCCCTCCAACCTTGGATTAACTAAAGCTGATAAAATCCCATATTAGAAGAGGGAACTAAAATGTCCATAAAATGATAAACTAATGACATGAAAGGAAGGAAAAGGGCAGAAGAAGAGGTGAGGGAAAGAAAGTGACTAATGACAGGGGTGTGAAGGAAGAAGCGCAGGAGACAAGAGAGAGACGCCCAAGACATAACAGACCCCATAAGGAAAGGAGTGGGAAGAGAGAGGGCAAAGGTGAACCACCACACCCAGTTGAAGCCAATCCAGTTGGGGCGAATGGGGGAGCAAGAGGGCCTGCCATCCCCTCCACTCACCAATAAGGTGGACGATTCCTCCCTTAAGTAAAGCGATAAAAACCCCCATCACGAATAAAACGTAAAACGAGATCTGTTGCTGAGGTAGTGTCAACCAACACCAGGGGTAGTGAGCCTGGAAAGCTAAACGTCCATCACAGTGTGACTAAGTTGGGGCAGTCCAATAAGATGTGAGCCACAGTCAACACTGATCCACAACGACAGAGAGGGGGGGTCCTCACGGCAGAGGAGATAACTGCGAGTCAGCCAAGTATGGCTGATGCGGAGCCGGCATAGGATGACAGAGGCCTTACGAGAGGCCCGCAAGGAGGACTGCCACGGAGTTGTAGAATCCTTAATCGCCCTGAGCTTGTTCGGCAAAGAAAGTGTGCCATTCTGCATCCCAAAGGCCCAAAACCTGACAACGTAATGCCGAGCGAAGGTCTATTTCCAGAATGCCAATAGCAAGCTAGGTAGTAGCTAATTTAGCCAGTTGATCAACAAATTCATTGCCAGGAATCCCAACATGGGCTGGGGTCCAAATGAAAACCACCAAGCATTCACGTTGAGCAAGAAGAGAAAGGGAGTCCTGGATAGCGATGACCAATGGGTGGTGAGAGAAGCACTGACCGATAGCGTGCAAACCGCGCAATGAGTCACTACAGATAGTGAAGGATAGTCCTGAGCAGGAGTGGACATGGTCCAGTGCTGGCAAGATGGCTACCAATTCTGCAGTAAAAACACTAAAGCCATCTGGCAAGGAACAAAATTCCGTGTGTCGCGCATAGGTGTAAGCAAAACTGGTGCGGCCAGCAGCCATGGAGCCAACAGTATAGATCACTTCTGAACCCAGAATGGAACTGAGGAGACAGGAAAACTGGCAGTGAAGAGCCAACAGAGGGACAGAATCCTTTGAATCGATTGAGAGATCAAGACAGAGCTGCGGCCAAGAGATGCACCATGGAGGGGTATGTGCGGAGAAAACAGGCGGTAAAGGGAATTGCTGAGCTCAGGAAAGAGCGACTGAATGCGGACAGCCATGGTAAGCCCACATTGTTGCCGCCGCTGTGGCAGGGTGATCTCCGTGTCTGGATAAAGGAGACCATAATTTGAGTGCTTTGGGGTGCACGGAATGTGGAGTGTGTAAGATATCAGCTCGCGCAAAACTCGCAGTGGTGGAATCCCCACCTCTGTGACAAGGCTAAGTACAGGGCTAGTACAGAAGGCACCAGTTGCAACTCTGACCCCACAGTGGTGGATGGGGTCTAGTATCTGCAAAATCGAAGGTGACACAGAACCATAGACAGGACTTCTATAGTCTAAACGAGACAGGACCAGTGCTTGATACAATCGCAGGAGAACAGAGCGGTCTCCACCCCAACTGGTATTGCACAGACACCTAAGAACATTGAGATGGGACCAGCACATCCTCTTCAGCTGGTGAAGATGAGGGAGTCATGTCAACCAGGCATTGAAGACTAGACCCAAGAAGCGATGGGTGTCCACCACCTCGAACGGCTGGCCATCGAGGAACAGGTCTGGATGGGGATGGACTGTACGGCGACGGCAGAAATGCACGACACATGACTTGGCCGCCGAAAACTGAAAGCAATGGGGGAGAGCCCACGAGTGCACCCGGCAGATCGCCCCCTGTAGATGGCGTTCTGCAGCACCTATTATGAAGGAAGCGACGTAGAGACAAAAATCGTCAGTATACAAAGAGGGAGCCACTGTCGGTCCAACAGCTGCCACCAGACCATTAATGGCTACATCTACATGATTACTCTGCAATTCACATTTAAGTGCTTGGCAGAGGGTTCATCCAACCACAATCATACTATCTCCCTACCATTCCACTCCCGAACAGCGCGCGGGAAAAACGAGCTTTGGTTTCTCTTATTTTATTTTGATGATCATTCCTACCTATGTAGGTTGGGCTCAACAAAATATTTTCGCATTCGGAAGAGAAAGTTGGTGACTGAAATTTCGTAAATAGATCTCGCCGCAACGAAAAACGTCTCTGCTTTAATGACTTCCATCCCAACTCGCGGATCATATCTGCCACACACTCTCCCCTACTACGTGATAATACAAAACGAGCTGCCCTTTTTTGCACCCTTCCGATGTCCTCCGTCAATCCCACCTGGTAAGGATCCCACACCGCGCAGCAATATTCTAACAGAGGACGAACGAGTGTAGTGTAAGCTGTCTCTTTAGTGGACTTGTTGCATCTTCTAAGTGTCCTGCCAATGAAACGCAACCTTTGGCTCGCCTTCCCATGTGGTCTTTCCAACTGAAGTTGTTTGTAGTTTTTACACCCAGGTACTTAGTTGAATTGACAACCTTGAGAATTGTACTATTTATCGAGTAATTGAATTCCAACGGATTTCTTTTGGAACTCATGTGGGTTACCTTACATTTTTCGTTATTTAGCGTCAACTGCCACCTGCTACACCATACAGCAATCTTTTCTAAATCGCTTTGCAACTGATACTGATCTTCGGATGACCTTACTAGACGGTAAATTACAGCATCATCTGCGAACAACCTAAGAGAACTGCTCAGATTGTCACCCAGGTCTATTTATATAGATCAGGAACAGCAGAGGTCCCAGGACGCTTCCCTGGGGAACACCTGATATCACTTCAGTTTTACTTGATGATTTGCCATCTATTACTACGAACTGTGACCTTCCCGACAGGAAATCACGAATCCAGTCGCACAACTGAGATGATACCCCATAGGCCCGCAGCTTGATTAGAAGTCGCTTGTGAGGAACGGTGTCAAAAGCTTTCCGAAAATCTAGAAATACGGAATCAACTATAGATCCCCTGTCGATAGCGGCCATTACTTCATGTGAATAAAGAGCTAGCTGCGTTGCACAAGAACAATGTTTTCTGAAATGATGCCGATTACATATCAATAGATCGTTCCCTTCGAGGTGATTCATAATGTTTGAATACAGTATATGCTCCAAAACCCTACTGCAAACCGACGTCCATGATATAGACCTGCAGTTCGATGGATTACTCCTACTACCCTTCTTAAACACTGGTGCGACCTGCGCAGTTTTCCAATCTGTAGGTACAGATCTATCGGTGAGCGAGCGGTTGTGTATGACTGATAAGTAGGGAGCTATTGTATCAGCGTAATCTGAAAGGAACCTAATTGGTATACAATCTGGACCTGAAGACTTGCCCGTATCAAGCGATTTCAGTTGCTTCGCAACCCTTAAGGTTTCTACTTCTAAGAAACTCATGCTAGCAGCTGTTCGTGTTTCGAATTCTGGAATATTCCATTCGTCTTCCCTGGTGAAGGAATTTCGGAAAACTGCGTTCAATAACTCCGCTTTAGCGGCACAGTCGTCGGTAACAGTACCATCGGCACTGCGCAGCGAAGGTATTGACTGCGTCTTGCCGCTTGTGTACTTTACATACGACCAGAATTTCTTCGGATTTTCTACCAAATTTCGAGACAAAAAGAGGGGCGCTCAGGACGGAACCCTGTGGAACCCAATTTTCTTGCCAATGGGAAGTGCTATAGGAGGAGCCAACTTGGACCCAAAAAGAGCAACAAGAAAGGAAGTTACAGATAAAAACTGGCTAAGCATCACAAAGGCCCCATTCGTGAAGGGTGGCGAGGATGTGGTAGTGCCAGGTGGTGTCACAGGCTTTATGCAGATCAAAGAAGACTGGAAGGAGGTGTTGCTTATGGGCAAAAGCCAAGCAGATAGCAGACTCCAGGTGGACCAAGTTATGCACCGTAGAGCGGCCACAGCAAAAACCACTGAGTCGATGACAAAAGGTTGCGGGATTCAAGGATCAAATACCACCACCGACTCGTGTTCAAGGAGCTTGCAGAGGGTGTTGGTGAGGCTAATTGGACAGTAGCTATCCACCTGTAGAGGTGGCTTCCCTGGCTTCAAAACAGGAACAATGCTTTCCTGCCACAGGGTAGGAAAGACTCCATCACTCCACAGACTGTTGAAGAGGGTCTGTATACGATGGTGGCCGTAAGTGTTGGAGCATTTGGTTATGTATCCAATCCGGTCCAGGAGCCGTGTCAGGACAGAGGATGAGGGCGCTGGCGAATTCCCACTCGCTGAATGGGACATTATAGGGCTCCAAGCAGTGAGAAACAAAAGACAAAGGCAGTCATTCTGAGTGCTCTTTCAGGAGAAGGAATGTGGGCGGATACTGAGTCAATGCAGAAGCTTGAGTAAATTTTCTGCTACAATGTTCGGATTGGTAAGGACAACACCATGCACAGAAATTCCTGCAACCCCAGTGGGAGGACAGTTGCCAAAAATTCACCCGAGTTTCGCCCAGACTTGTGAAGAGGGGGTGTAGTCCTATGGCAGCTACATATCGTTCCCAGCAAATGCATTTCTGAAATTTGATTTGGTAGTGGGCCCGGGTGCGGAGTCATTTAAAGACCAAAAGAAGAGCAGTAGAAGGGTGCCGCTTGAAGTGTTGAAGAGCATGGCGGCAGTCTTTTATGGCTGAAGCAATTTCCGGAGTCCACCAAGGGACCATTTTCTGATGGGGAGAACCTGAGGAAGAAGGGACTGCTGAAACAGCTGCTGAAAGGATGGCGGCAGTCAAAGTCTGTGTAGATTCACCAACACTGTCGTGTGGGAATACAGGGGGGATGGGAGCAGAGGAGAAGGCACCCCAATCAGCCTTATATATGGCCCACCGGGGAGGGTGGCGGAGCAAGAGAGACTGAAGGAAGGTCAAAACAATTGGGTAATGGTCGCTGTCACATAAGTCATCGTGGACACCCCACTGAATGGAGGGAAAAAGGTCAGGACTACAGATGGAGAGGTCAATGGTAGAGAAAGTGCCGTGTGCCACACTAAAGTGTGTGGGAGCACCTGTGTTTAGTAAACAGAGGTCAAGCAATGACAGAACTGCTTCAACTGTCCTGCCCAGGGCAGTAGTCGTATGACTACCCCAAAGAGGTTTGTGGGCATTAAAGTCCACTAGTAGCAAGAAGGGAGAAGGGAGTTGTTGAAGAAGTGTGGTTAAAGCAAGGGATGTGGGCAGCCTGTCAGGTGAGAGGTAGAGATTACAGATTGTGATTGGAGTGGCCAGATGGACCCTGACAGCAATGGCTTCCAGAGTGGTATGGAGGGGAACCCATTTACTAACAATGTCCTTGCGGACGAAGGTACAAATACCACCAGAAGCCTGCAAGGGGCCAATTCGGTTCTGACAAAGTGTGGAACCCACGAAGGGCAGATGAGTAAGAATTGACAAAATGCATCCCCTGGAGTGCAATACAAGCAGCAGACTACAAGGAAAGAAGGGGACTCAAATCTGGAAGGTGACTCAAATATCCATTACAATTCCACTGAAGGATTCTCAAGCCGGAGTCCAAATGGGAAGCTAATGGGCCGGAGTCTGTCACGCCGCTAAGTCGCCATCCGTCACCGATAAGGATTGGGTAATATCCATATAGGTGGGGTCAGACTCTGTTGGTTCATTGACTGGAGGAGGGGAAGGCCGCACCTCAGGGGGTACCAGAGGGGCCTTGCCCGTGTTCTTGTGTTTCTGCTTCTGCTTCTTCTTGGGAAGGAAGAGAAGAGCACACTTCAGTGAGGGTGGGCACAGAATTACATCAGGTAATCTTGGCGCCCACCGCCCACAGATCGCGCAGCCGATGTGGAGCAGCAGATTGCTTTTCAGGGGTGTGCTGAGAAGAAGAGTCCAGGGAGGGAGCTTCAGTACCGGTGGCAACCGAAGGAGGGGAGCACTTTTCCAGCAGGGGAGGGAGAGCAGCTCCCGAAGGGCTGTGTATGGGTACCCACAGGGAGGGGTGTGGGACAGGGAGGAGGAGGCTAAAGGTATGGGGCGAATGGGGTGGGGCTGGGAAGAGGAGGGGGAATGGACATAACTGAAGCAAAAGTAGAAGTCATAGACACAGGATGGAGCCAGTCATACTTCTGACGAGCATCAGTGTAGGTGAGCCGATCTAAGGCTTTGTACTCCTGAATGCTTCTTTCTTTCACAAACACCAGGCATGCAGGCAAGCATGGTGAATGCTGTCCATGACAATTCACACACACTGGCGGGGGAGCACAGGCACTCCCCTCATGGAGGGGGTGCCCACAGTCACCGCAGAGGGGATCAGTGGTGCAGCAGGAAAATGTGTCCAAACCATAAGCATTTAAAGCACCTGATCGGTGGTGGAATATAAGGTTTTACATCACACCGATACACCATTACCTTGACCACCTCTGGGAGGTCGCCTGTAGCGGTGCGATTGTTTGGAGGGCCTCGCTGCACATGCAGGATAAAACGAACCCCTCGACGCTTGAGGTTAGCACAGAGCTCCTCATCAGTTTGGAGAAGAAGATCCCAGTGGAAAATAATGCCCTGTACCGAGTTCGAAGAGTGATGGGGCAAGATGGAAACTGGGACGTCACCGAGACGGTCAAAAGCATTCAGGGCATTAGATTGGGCAGCAGAAGATGTCTTTATGAGCAAAGCACCGAACCGCAATTTACTCATCGATTGCACTTCGTCATACTTATCTTCAATCGCCTCCATGAAAAACAAAGGCCTGGTCATGACAAAACTTCCATCATCCATCCTGGTACAAACCAGGTACCAATGGAAAGGTTTCAAACCAAGCCGGCGAGCTTGACCTTCCTCCCAGGGGGTGGCCAGGGAGGGGAAGGCCGAAGGATCAGAAGGAGTGTCACGTCTGCTACCACTCTTAGATACGGCCACAGAATGGCCAGGATGGTGAAGCTTTTGTCACTTCAGGTGCAAGGCGTCCACCCTAGTACCATCCACTCCAACCAGGGGCTCGCCCCATGGGCGCCACCCAGCCACAGCAAGGGCCGTCACACTGCGACCATTGCCGGGAGTTCTGGTTCCCCAAAGTGATGAGCATCGACTCCTGGGCATACAAGGTACTAGCAGTGTGATCCCTGTGGTTTCAGGGGGCTCAGCCAAGTAGATACTTAACAAGCCACACCACACAGATTGGCTACCGTGCTGGTGACCTAGCAGGAGGGGGCCAGGGCGCAAAGGGAAAGGGGAGGGGGAGAGGAACCTGCACCATGGAAGCTAGGTAGAGTGTTCATCCCCAAATGGCTCACACTGAATGGGAAATTTGGGAAATGGAGGTCAAACCCCAAAGGGACTAAAAACTCCGAATACGAGATGGAAACAACAAACCAAACAATAGCACAGACCAAAAACAAAGCCAGGAGGATAGCCAGGTCAACGTAAAGAAGTCCACTAAGAGGGGAAAAAGAGGGGGCGGGGACAAAGGAGCAAGGATAGGGACGGAGAGGAACAGGGATGGTAATGCAGCCTGGAAAGGAAAGGAGGCTGCAACGGCTCGGGGCCCCATGCACACCACACATGTACCCACAAAAGGACTGTGGGCCCCCTGGGGGGTTTTGGGATGAGGGAGAACACTAAACTCAGTTTGGTGAACATGTGGCATTGGATAGACGAGATATAGTTGAAAAATATAACTGTCCACATAACAGAGTGGACTTAGTGTTCTGTTCTTAAGGTCATACATGGCATTGCTCCACCGAGCTGAAAAAGGCAGATTTGTGGACCTCCTGGAGGAAATAGAGAATTTCTTCAGTCTGCAGTCTTCTCGTATCAACTACTCAATGCTGTGGTGATGAGAAACAGCCTTTTTTGCAAGCCTTTCAATTGCCATCTACTTGGTGGCAGACGATGTCACTACCCAGTAGGATGTAATATGCCTAACAGTTCCCTTTATATGACAACACCTGGCAATTCACCATGTGAGAAAAAAATTTGTTATTACTTGTGGGTGTTGTTCGTCTTCTAACTTTTGCTATTATCTTGCTTGTTAGTGTTCTTTAGCAGCAACTGCACCAAATACATTTGAATTGAGCTATTAGTTGAAATCTTTTTTCTCTACAGCTAAAGCACTGCAATTCAAACGATGTTTTAGTGAGTTAATTTTCCACTAACTCAATGCTCCAGCTTTTTAACACTTAATAATCTTTATGATAACACTGTTTATATTGATAGTGGTCATTTGGTTTTTGTTTTTTTAATTTTAATATCCAAGTAATACAAAAAAATTTACTGGTAACTGTGTCAGGGTTATAGAGGGCGTTACTCTACCCATATGACAAGCTGTGGCTGCTTGCACTGATCTGTGAACCATAGCCTCAGTTTGGCCATGTAAATCAAAGTCTTACAGCAACGTATTGTCACAAGCCTGATGAGTCTCTACGACTTGGTTTAAACAGTATGTTGCCTAATTTTGTTATTACAATTGTACAATGTGAATTTAATTTACATCTTTTAATTACTGATTCTTGTATATTTTCTTGTATCACTTAAGACTGCTACCCAATAGCTAAAATCTAGATCTGCAATATAAATACAGATTGTATTTGTGACTGATTGCTGAATTCCTTTTTATTTTTTGTAATCCTAGATTACACTCAGAGTTGGAATATAACGAAATACCTGGAACAAAATTATCTTCTCCACACAAACCAGCCTGGACTGTGAGAACACCAACCATACAAGACAGCTCACACTCTTGGCAAAAGAGCAATGGCCTAAAGATAATAGTAATCACGTCCATTATGTGTTTCCAGATATCTGGAAAGCTATCAATTTGGCATGAAAGCAAATGTATACTAAAGAAAATTGACTGGATGTGACTGGACTGGAAAATTTGTTGACTGGTAAAATGTAACTTGTTACCTTGGATTTTATGTCTCTAAGTGACACTGACATGACTTTAGATGTTAACACAGTACATATTAATACATTTTATATTGACCTCAAAAACCCTAGACTGGTTTCAACATATTTTAAAAATAATAGCCACATCACAATGACTACTTAAAATGTGACCAAGAAATTATATGAACTATGTAAAATGAGGTTTATCAATTCTAAAGACACATTGTTTTAGTATACATGATAAACGAAAAAAATGCTGCAATTGGGATCAGCATATGATTCCTCATAGCAATTCAAGACAAAAGTGCATCTAGCAAAACCTAGCACCACCAATAGGTTTAACAGAAACCAGATTTTAAATAATGAGGCTATGGCAACACTAACTGCATGCTGTGTGATCAAGAACAAGTAACATGAACTCCGCACTGTGCTCCACCTGTACCATTTGCTCAGTGAGACAAGGGAATGCCGTTTGGAAAAGATATGCAGATCTGCCAATGTTCGAGTCTTGTTCATGCCAATGCACACAACTGTACCCATTTTACACCTCCACAATATGGGATCTAGTGTGTTTCTTTCTGTTACTGTTACTTTTATTTAAACAATAAGACATAACATGAACTTTTTACAGACATAAATGACCACTTTGTTCCATACATGACAAATAAAGCCAACAAAAAATACTAGTGGCTACAGTATCATCTGTGTTCATGAGGTACAAAAAACACAATTAGGCAACACTAGATTACACTTTATACTGCACACACAATAATTCCTTTCTGTACATTTACTACCCAAGCGTATCTTCACAGAGCCAGTATAAACACGTACGAGGAACAGTCACTGTAGAGAGGACATTCAATGCGACCACCTTGCATTTGCTAAAATTTCCCCGTTACTGGATCACACTTTCTGACCATAAAAAATACACCTGCAGCCACCACTGCCAAAGCTGCGTGCACATAAGCTATCAGGTCATGTACATCCATGGATGGAGCACTATAAATTTGTTCCTTCAAGTTTCCCCCAAATAAAAATCTAGTGGTTTAAGGTCCAGGGAATGTCAAGGCTAGAACACTGGACCTCCACAATCAATCCATGTCCCTGGAAACACTTCATTTAAATAGTTATTTGCATTCCTTTCAAAGTGTGAAGGGGCACCATCATGTTGAAACCATAACTGTCACTGAATACCATGTGGAACATTTTCCAGGCATCAGGCAAAGTATTGCAAAGAAATGTACAATAGAGCCCATAAGCATTCCTCCCACATTTACAGCCCACAGATTTATGCCAAAGTGTGCCACATTCACGGGTAACACGTGGGTCGTGTTCTGAGTAATAATGGCTGTTGTGGAGGTTGAAAATGCCTTCACGAGTGAAGCTACATTCATTAGTTGGTATCACATGATTTATTGACTGTTCGCTACCTTCCACTTGGTGCAGAAGCCATTCACAAAACTGTATTCATCAAATGCAGTCTTCTGGCTGCTGGTGTTGAGTTAATGTGTAATGATACGCAAATACTTCTTCATTGTACAACAAACACTTCAATAACCATTGGCTCTGAGCACTATGGGACTTAACATCTATGGTCATCAGTCCCCTAGAACTTAGAACTACTTAAACCTAACTTAACCTAAGGACATCACACAACACCCAGTCATCACGAGGCAGAGAAAATCCCTGACCCCGCCGGGAATCGAACCTGGGAACCTGGGAGCGGGAAGCGAGAACGCTACTGCACGACCACGAGCTGTGGACTCAATAACCATTCTTTGAGACATCTGGAACTGCACTGCTATATCACAGGTACTTCGCCGAGATGATTGGTGAAGGTTATCAAGAATTACATCCTCTGATGAGTACGCCTAGTCCTCTGGTGACTTATGTCCATTACTTTTGGGCAAAGATAACCGTTTCCTGAGGGTGTTGCTCAGGGTGATGAAAAACATTCTTTTCATGAAGGGAACCTGATGAGGATTCAAACCATAGCTCCATGGTGGATGTGAGTTTGCTGTCACAGCAGTCTCTACTCAGTAAGCTACAATGACTGGTACAGTAGTTCGGGATGATACACCTTCCTCTGTACATTTCAATGTGCTTCACAATGTGACAGTGTTGCCAGCTCTCTTTTCATACCTGTCTTTTCAAAATGCACCCGATCCAATTTTGTAAGATAAACTTTTGTCTTAATCTGGATGAGGAAACATACACTGACCTCCAAGTGCCGCATTTTTTCCTTTGTCCTTACGATTCTGCAGAGATCTGGGGTGCAAATTTCTCGCTCGACCTCTGCTATTGAGTGGGGAAATGTAGGGTCCCCCCAAATAGGTCAGGTGTGCACTACACACAGGAAGCGGCTGCAAGGGTAGCAGAGTACATGTGGAGTGCACATATGGGTTTTTTAGGTTAGAGAATTCCCTCCATAGGCCCAACAAGACAGCTCCTGAGACGCGACAAGGTAGTAGTAGGCAAAACACAATAGGGAATAACAATTTTAATGTGGTAATAGTAAACTGCAGGAGCATCTATAGAAAGGTCCCAGAACTACTCTCATTAACAAACGGTCACAATGCTCATAGTACTAGGGACAGAAAGTTGGCTGAAACCAGGTGTAAACAGTAATGAAATTCTAAACTCAGATTGGAATGTATACCGCAGAGACAGGCTGGACAGTGAAGGGGGAGGCATGTTTATAGCGATAAAAAGTACAATAGTATCGAAGGAAATTGACGGAGATCCAAAATGTGAAATAATTTGGGTGAAGGTCACGGTTAAAGCAGGCTCAAACATGGTAATTTGATGTCTCTAATGGGCCCCCTGGCTCAGCAGCTGTTGTGGCAGAGCACCTGAAGGAAAATTTGGAAAATATTTCGAGTAAACTTCCCAACCATATTATAGTTCTGTGTGCAGATTTTAATTTGCCGGATATAGACTGGGAGACTCAAATGTTTATAACGGGTGGCAGGGACAAAGAATCCAGTGAAATTTTTTTAAGTGCATTATCTGAAAACTACCTTGAGCAGTTAAACAGAGAATCGACTCGTAGCGATAACATATTAGACCTTCTGGTGACAAACAGGCCCGAACTATTTGAAACAGTTAATGCAGAACAGGGAATCAGCGATCATAAACCTGTTCCTGCATCGATGATTTCAGCTGTAAATAGAAATATTAAAAAAGGTAGGAAGATTTTTCTGTTAAGCAAAAGTGACAAAAAGCAGATTTCTTGATGGCTTGAAAGCAGAGTACTTGATGGCTCAACACAAAAGTTTTGTCTCAAGTACAGATAGTGTTGAGGATCAGTGGACAAAGTTCAAAACCATCGTACAACATGCATTAGATGAGTATGTGCCAAACAAGATCGTAAGAGATGGAAAAGAGCCACCGTGGTACAACAACAGAGTTAGAAAACTGCTACGGAAGCAAAGGGAACTTCACAGCAAACAAACATAGCCACAGCCTTGCAGACAAACAAATATTACACAAAGCGAAATGTAGGGTGAAGAGGGCTATGCGAGAGGCATTCAACGAATTCGAAAGTAAAGTTCTATGTAGCCTACTGACTTGGCAGAAAATCCTACGAAATTTTGGTCTTATGTCAAAGCGGTAGGTGGATCAAAACAAAATGTCCAGACACACTGTGACCAAAATGGTACTGAAACAGAGGATGACAGATTAAAGGCCGAAATACTAAATGTCTTTTTCCAAAGTGGTTTCACAGAGGAAGACAGCACTGTAGTTCCTTCTCTAGATTGTCGCACAGATGACAAAATGGTAGATATCTAAATAGATGACAGAGGGATAAAGAAACAATTAAAATCGCTCAAAAGAGGAAAGGCCGCTGGACCTGTTGGATACCAGTTCGATTTTACACAGAGTACGCAAAGGAACTTGCCCCCTTCTTGCAGCGGTGTACCGTAGGTCTCTAGAAGAGCGTAGCGTTCCAAGGATTAGAAAAGGGCACAGGTAATCCCTGTTTTCAAGAAGGGACATCAAACAGATGTGCAGAACTATAGACCTATACCTCCAACATCGATCAGTTGTAGAATTTTGGAACACGTATTATGTTCGACTATAATGACTTTTCTGGAGACTAGAAATCTACTCTGTAGGAATGAGCATGGGTTTTGAAAAAGACTATCGTGTGAAACCCAGCTCGCACTATTCGTCCACGAGACTCAGAGGGCCATAGACACGGGTTCCCAGGAAGATGCCGTGTTTCTTGACTTCCGCAAGGCGTTCGATACAGTTCCCCACAGTCGTTTAATGAACAAAGTAAGAGCATATGGACTATCAGACCAATTGTGTGATTGGATTGAAGAGTTCCTAGATAACAGAATGCAGCATGTCATTCTCAATGGAGATAAGTCTTCCGAAGTGAGAGTGATTTCAGGTGCGCCACAGGGGAGTGTCGTAGGACCGTTGCTATTCACAATATGCATAAATGACCTTGTGGATAACATCGGAAGTTCACTGAGGCTTTTTGCGAATGATGCTGTGGTATATCGAGAGGTTGTAACAATGGAAGGTTGTACTGAAGTGCAGGAGGATCTGCAACGAATTGATGCATGGTGCAGGAAATGGCAATTGAATCTCAATGTAGACAAGTGTAATGTGCTGCGAATACACAGAAAGAAAGATACTTTATCATTTAGCTACAATATAGCAGGTCAGCAACTAGAAGCAGTTAATTCCATAAATTATCTGGGAGTACGCATTAGGTGTGATTTAAAATGGAATGATCATATAAAGTTGATCGTCGGTTAAGTGGATGCCAGACTGAGATTCATTGGAAGAATCCTAAGGAAATGCAATCGGAAAACAAAGGAAGTAGGTTACAGTACACTTGTTCGCCCACTGCTTGAATGTTTCTCACCAGTGTGGGATCCGTACCATATAGGGTTGATAGAAGACAGAAGATCCAATGGAGAGCACTGCGCTTCGTTACAGGATCATTTAGTCATCGCGAAAGCATTACGGAGGTGATAGATAAACTCCAGTGGAAGACTCTGCAGGAGAGACACTCAGTAGCTCGGTATGGGTTTTGTTGAAGTTTCAAGAACATACCTTCACCGAGGAGTCAAGCAGTATATTGCTCCTTCCTACATACATCTCGCGAAGAGACCATGAGGACAAAATCAGAGAGATTAGAGCCCGCACAGAGGCATACCGAGAATCTTTCTTTCCACGAACAATACGAGACTGGAATAGAAGGGAGAACCAATAGAGGTACTCAAAGTACCCTCTGCCACACACCGTCAGGTGGCTTGCGGAGTATGAATGTAGATGTAGGTATTGTAAATAGCATGCACACAAGTTATTTTACTAGGACCTATGTAAAGTTTTTTGCTCAGGGGGGCCAAAAAAACAGAACACACAGTTCTTTTAAAATAATTTCCCACATTGTGTAATGTTTCCCTACATTTGGGCATATAAAGAACATCATAAATGGTACAATTACAAGATCTCCTGGTAAACATTTTCCTTCTGGCTGTTACTGACCCTGGTATACTCATCACAGAGTCGACTGCAACATTTCAGCAAAATGTGTTTGCCACGAAGTGTGCGCCTGGTCCATGACATGGAGATGAAACGGGTTCTTCTGCTACAATAAAATTTCTTAACTGAGAGAAGGTACAATTTTGTTTCTGTTGTCTCCTGATGAACCAGGAATGCATTAGTGGTGCCCATCACAAACAATTGAAAGCACATTTCTTTCTCCAACTGGACTATGATTTGTTGTAAAGATGATTAGCAATCATTTGATCTGATTTATCAATCTGTACTTCACTGTCATTAAAGTTCACAATCACAAAGCTGCACATTCCACAAACAGAACTGTCAGACAGAGGGAAGCAAATTATTGTTTGTGGGGATTTCAATGTAGATTTTCTGAAAGAGTCTGATAGAAAGCTGGACCTTGAAATATTACTTGTTTTTTCCATTTGACGCCAGTTACTGATTTTCCTACTCTGGTTGTGCAGGAAAGCAGCACAACAACAGATAATGTTTTTATAGCCCCAGATAGATTTATTCAAATAATATTTTTCCTGTTAGGAATGGTCTGTCTGATCATGATGCACAGCTAGTTGCAGCGTATGACATAGCTCCATACATAATGCAAAACAGTCTTTCAAAATAGGGCATTCGATTAATGATTTAATAGTTGCAAATTTTAGAAAAAGCTTGCACAGAGTGGGATCAGGTGACGCTAATTTGAAATTTAATCTCTTTCATGATGCCTTTGTGAGTATATTTGAAAACAGTTTCCCTAAGAAAATGGTGAAACATAATTGTAAAAAAACCATCAAATAATATAAAAACTAGTGCACTGTATTAAGAAAAGTTATTAACAAGTCCAGATGTATGAGCACTATGTCTGAGATTAACATCTCTGCTAATAAAATTGAAACAATTTGGAATATGGTTAAAAGGGAAACAGGGCAACTGAGAGAACACAAAGACTGTATTTCTATCAAACTCAATGAAAAGTTTATTAACAAAAAGTTAGAAGTAGAAAATATTTTTAATAATTATTTTTTAAATGTTGCAGAGAAAATGCAAGGCTGCATACGGAAGACGCAATACTTATTTAATTTGATAAAACTGAAATTCGAAGCGACATCTCCTACTGAAAGTAGGAAAAATAGTAAATTCACTCAAATGTAAAGGCTCAAATTGAATTTATGTTATTTCCAACAGCGTACTAAAAGCTTGTTCCCAATAGATAAATAGGATTCTCAGCCACACATGTAGCTCACTGAAACTGGTCATTTTTCTGGACAGACTGAAATATGTTGTTATTAAACCATTGCATAAAAAGAATGATAGGTCTGATGCTGACAACTACCGCCCAATCTCACTTCTGACAGCTTTATCCAAAATTCTTGAAAAGTAATGCATTCAAGAGTAGCTTCACATACTTGTAAAAATGAAGTACTAACAAAATGCCAATTTGGTTTTCAGTAAGGCTTTTCAACAGAAAATGTTATACATGCCTTCACTGATAAAAATATTGAATGTTCTGAATAACTGAAAATCACCCATTGGGATATTCTGTGATCTCTCAAAGGCTTTCAACTGTGTGAATTGTGAAATTCTTCTACATAAGCTTAAGTATTGTGGTATGAGTGGGACAGTGCACAAATTGTTTAATTCACATTTAACTGGAAGGATGCAGAAGGTTGAAACTGACAGTACAAATAGTCTGTAAAAAATCAAGCGTGTCCTCTAAATGGGTAAGTAACAAGAATGGTGGCGCATAAGGTTCCGCCTTGGGTCCCTTGCCACTCTATATTCATAGAGATGCAAAGCTAGTTCTTTTTGCTGATGATACAAGTATAATAATCACACCTAACAAACAAGAATTATCTAAGGAAATTGTAAATAGTGTCTTTCAGAAAACTATTAAGCAGTTACTTTCAATAAATTTCGAGAAAACACAGTATATACAAGTCTATACAGTAAATGGCATAACATCAAGGATACATATAGACTTTGAACAGAAGTCTGTTGCTAAGGCAGAATATTCAAAATCTCTGGATGTGTGCACTGATGAGAAATTGAATTGGAGGAAACACAGTTATGATCTGCTGAAACGATTAGGTTCAACTACTTATGCTATTAGGGTCATTGCAAATTTTGGTGATAAATATATCAGTTAATTTGCCTACTATGCTCATTTTCATTCACTGCTGTCATATGGCATCATATTTAGGGGCAATTCATCAGTATTACAAAAAGTATTCATTGCACAAAAGTGTGTAATCTGAGTAACAGCTGGAGCCAACCTAAAATCGCCTTGCAGACATTTATTTAAGGAACTCGGGGTATTCGCAGTACCTTTGCAATATGTATATTCACTTATGAAATTTGTTATTAATAACCCATTTCAGTTCAAAAACAACAGCAAAGTGCATAGCTATAACACTAAAAGGAAGGATGTTCTTCACTCTTCTGGGTTGAATCTGACATTGGCACAGAAAGGGGGTGAAAATGCTGCCACAAAAATTGGTCATTTGCCAAATAGGATTAAAAGTCTGACTGATACCCAATCAGCATTTAAAAACAAGTTAAAAGAATTTCTGAATGACAACCCCCTCCTACACAACAGATGAATTTTTACATATGAAGTAGTAACTAAAAACGAAAGAAACAAAAAGAAAATTATATTGCATAAAGGAAAGTTATCTTCCACATCATTACAAAATGTCATTCTCATGATCTATGGGACAAGTATTAATGTAGTGTAATGTAATACAAGTGATGATATGAACAAAAGATCATTCAGAATCCAAAAACAAGGTGGTATCTCTTTGCAAATGACACTTCCTTATACAATCTAGCAAATTCCCAACAGAGTTTCGAAAGCACAAAGCCAAGACAGAACACAAGACAGACCCAGGTGTTGCCTGTTGCAATGAGTGCACAGCAGTTATTCGCAGGCACTATCCACAATGTGTTGGTGACTTAGTGAATAGTACTATTTACAATCTCTTACATCTTGCAGAGGACTGTTTACCCATTAAGGAAACTGGAAGATCAGGGTGTAAAGTTCTGTTGATTTTGAGATCATCAGAATTGGAGCTGATTCTCCAACTGAATTAGGAGGAGGGGAAGTGGCACCCTCTCCTGTTCGAGCGAAACATTGCAATAAAAATTTTAGAAGTATCAAATCAGATGTAGGCAATATATTAATCTTGTGCCAAAAACTCAAAGATTTCTTGTTCTTGAGAAATGTAAAGTTGTGCAGGTCATAGACTGCCAACCAGCATATTAACTGCCTACATGATTAGTGAGATATAATGGAAGTCTGGCAACTCTCACAAATACGTATGTAGATATGAAATGTAACAATCACATAGCTTTAGTTGTATTTAAAGTGAATTGTGTTCTTTGATACACTAATAATATACTGTAACATTAGTTTGCTTATGAAGCTGGGAACATCATGCCTATGCTGGGAATATCATGCACATACTGTGAAGTGCGAAGTGAACCATTTCAGCCTTGTTTGTATCACGGGAATTCTCATACTCCATGTGAATGAAATGTGAAGAAACACTAATAAGTGTTACATAAAACATTTTCTGCCATACTTTTCTAAGTGACAAAGATAGTAAATATAACAAAGGGAAAAAGAATTCTAAGCAACATGAGGTACATGCACCAGACACTGTTAGACAAGTAAGGTAAACTGCATCAAAGACCTATAATTTAGAATGGCTCATTTGAGATGTCCTGCACAATTATTGTGATAGACCAAGATAAAACTGACAGCTGGACACATGTTAATATACCATTAAAACCTCCTGGCAATCTTGAAAACAGAAATTTTACAATGAAAAACTATAAACTGAAGACTTCCAGGTACTCCATACTGCCCTTTTACACCTCCCACAAGCCAATGATTTGTGTTTGCTACAGAACATGCAGTAATTGCCAAATGGAATATGGAAAGTATCAAATAAGATTGGTAGCTACACTAAAGCAAGTTACAGGCAAATACCATTAAAGTCATCTTAAAAGATGAGTGTCTCCTGATGAGTAGCAACTGTTAGTAAAGAAGGAGACCATTTGCTATAAGAACAGCATCTACATCACAGTATCTTATTTTTGCGTGCAATATTCAGCCTTCACAGTGTCACATCAAATAGAATCTAAGTGAAAATCGTATCAGAAGGTCTAATTGAGGCTTAAAATATACCTAAAACTGCCGGTTGTTAGAACTTACTACATTCAACATTAAGACAATGAACAGGCGAAGAAAAATGTCAATGATGTAAGCATAATTCTGGGATTTTTCTGTTATTCCCATTCTTGCAGGGCACATATAGGACTGAACAGAAAACTTATTTGTATGTTTCATTTATGTGACTAATTTCATCATTTTGGGATTGTTTTTGTTTAACTTTTTGGTGCCGCAAATAGATTCCCTGCACAAAATCTAGTAAAATCACATATATTTAGAGTTACCTGTGTACTCTAAATGCCCCAATAACAATGTGGTATGGCATGTATAAGTAACTGACTATAAAATCAGTTCCCACATAACCTCTAGAACCACATAAATAGCAGTGACTAAGATGAATGATATGACCCTAGATTTGCTACCAGTTTTTAACATCTAGCATTACGAAAAAAAATTTTAGCAATGAAGCAAAGTTTCTTGATATGTTTCAAATGAAACAGTATTTTAATAAATTCTTCTTTCTGTATCATAGAGATCCACATCATTTTCATGATGACTGTGCACTTCAAAGTGAAGCTAGTCTAGCAATGGCTGTCATGTACTGCAGAAGGGAACACACATTTTATGAAACAATATTCAATATATCCTCATCTGAAACCATGCCACTTTTCCATCAGCTTTTGTACACATTTACCACAACTCACTGACAGAATATGAAAAGAGGTTCTTCAGAGATGAGAATGTTATTCTTGGAAAGGTAGAGCAAGACTCCCACTGTGTGTATATTTTTTAATTTGACATTACTGTCAACGAGGAAACGTTAAATATTCAAAGCTCCTCTTTATATTCATAGAATCTGTAGTTCTCGTGCAATAAACCATTTACAATATTCCTAGTAGTTACGTGAACCTGGTAGCAGACATGATGAATTCAATAAAAATCACATCACTTTCATTTACAAAAAGCCAATAATGGTCCAACATTACAGAGTTTGTAGATTAACATGCAAAAATGAATCTCATTCTAATATAATCCAGTTTTCTATTTCATGTTTGAACCTCCATAATTAAACAGTTAACAACATTTACCACAATATTTACACCAAACCACATACCCCTTTGACATACTTTAGCACTGTTTGCTCATATTATTCTGGAAACTTTACTTTCATACTACAATGCAGTAATAAAGCTGACATTTATTTAATTTTTGTCCAGTTGTGGCACATCAATGACAAAGATAATATCGTCTTTGCCTGTGCTTCACAGACACCTAACTTGATTTGATGTCAGAGCAACTGCAGAGGGAGGCAGGGAGAATAAAATACATCAACAATTGCTTCATACCAATGAAAGTCTGTCTCCAATGGAGTGCAAAACACGTAATAAATATTCGAGTTTTCAGTGAGCTTTCACAGTCTGCAAAAATGTAATAATAATAGTAGTAGTAGTAGTAGTAGTAGTAGTTGGAGACAGGGTTCACCGGATTAAGTGGTTCAAAAAGGAACCCTGTTACACCAGTATAAGACGACTTAATATCAGTACATACTACCATTTATGACACATACTTCTGTTTCTGACACAAAATTTAATATTTTCCTATCACACATTTGTCAGAGCAAGCAGCAACTGTAGGTGCTGACGCATCATTTGGTTCAAACACCCCCTTTTTTTAGTGTTTTGTTTAATGGTGTGACTGGTTCCATTAGCAAGGTCCACTTTTCCTCTAAAATTTAGACAAAATGCAACCTATGTTTTTTCCGTTTTGTTTGAAGGTGCAAAAACAACTAAGGCCATACGCACCCATGCAACTCAATTCATTACACTGAAGCTTTCCAGGTAATATTTTATTTGCACAACTGAAAGTCTTACAAAGCCCATACACCTGGGCTGGACAGAAATTCTGCCCATGTGCACAGCTGCTGCACATGTGCACCTTCCTAGTCAGAGTGTGCACATTTACCAAACGTGTAAACAGGGAAACTGAACTGTCATTTAGTGTACTTCCGTAAGCACTGATGTTGCCACTTCACTTTACCCACTAGCTAGGATACACTATACCTGGGGAAACCTACTGCTCCTTTCACAGTGTTCAATACAATTATGGGAAGGTATCGTGTTATTCTATCACTCTGTTAAAATGGCACAGAGTTAAAACAAAACATACAAACAAATGGTGTCTAAATATGCTGGATTGGTTTTATGCCCATGTTAGTTATCTAAATACCCTTAATGGCAAGTGTATCAAACATGTCTCTCAATAATTAAAGGATAATTTTTGAGCATGTAAGTGTATCTTTAACAACTGGTTTAATACCAAATTTATCAGATAACAATGTTTGTCTATGTAACATGGAGCAGGACCAGGCATGGTAAGAAAATAACAATTTTAAATTAGAAAAAGAAAGAAATCCGAAATTTGTTACCATTGGTGATGAGACCACACAAAAGTGCGGCACACTGATAAATGCAAGCACTTGTGAATATTTTCATCGTTAATACTCTATCAAAACCTAGATTTATTCATTTTCATTATGGAGAAAAATCTTTCACACACTCTCACAGCTTCATGTTGCAGTCGTGGAAATTCTTGCTGTGGAAAGTTTTCGTAGAAATCTTTGCCCTTCGTACTGCAAAGAACTTGTCCTCCAGCCATGTACTGCACTGCAAGTCAGTAAGATCTATTTGAAGATGATTCGAGGCATCTTCAACTGATGCTAAAAATGGCTGAGCAAAGCAATGAATGATAGACACACTGGTAACATCTACAAATTGTGCTCGAAATTGCTGCTAAGTTTTTACATTTACTGACATGTATCTTTGAAATCTAGCACTTTCATAGACCAAACCAAGAGTAAGGAAATTTGCAGCGTTTTCAGACAATACTTGGCTCTCCCATAGAGCAAGCTTCCTTTCAAAACATTTACTATTTCCAACTTGTCAAAAAATAAATCATTTTCATGTTGCAAACTGATGTGCAGGCTATTCATCTTAGATGTAATAGCCAGGGGGAAACACGAAGTCCGATAGCCAGCCAGGGTCTTCTAATTCATCTTTTCAGCATTTTACCTCGATTGAGCCTGTGTACTTCGGTATAGTAAGGTATGTCACTTTGCTCCTCTCCTAATTCCTCCAAGAACTGCTGAAACTGGCGATGCACAAGCCCATATGTTTTCAGTATGCCCAACAATTTGCAGGATGTTTTCTAACATTGCTAATCTCGCACAAAGTGTCTCAATGTAGAATGCAGTGAATTCCATACAATGTCTCTTATATGCATTCTAGCTTTTTGCACATCAGTGCCATGAGTCCTCTTTGGTGGCCTCACATTAACGGTGTTCCATTCGATGTCACTGAGAATAACCAAATCCGACCCATATCAACACCATCACCAGCTTGCTAGACAGCTTGGAGGAAGTCTACGTCTGTCATGATCCTTTCAAAGGCACTAATTCTTACTGACATCTCATATGTATAACACTAACTGAGCTGTATCTGTATAATCTGTTGCTTCATCCCCTGCAACAGAGGAAGCAGCAAAGTCTTTAGCCTTATTAACTGCCTGTGTACATTGCTGACCATAACTCTTATACATTGTGTCATTTCTTTGGAAAGGCCAATTTCTTGAAACCTGCTGACATTAATGGGACACAGAAATTCTGCAGCATTGGTAAGACAATCTTTTACAGACTCCCCTTTGGAAAAATTTTCCCAGATCTTGCTATCCTTGATGCAGTTTTGAAACTTGCTCGCAGTACAGATGCACTGCAATTGTTGGTCTGGAAAATTGAAAACAGTATGTTGTAATACAAGAAACTAAGAGTTCAAGAGGTATCAGTTGTTATGACACGTTAAAAACCTGTTTATGTGCCTCATCCATTTTCTTAAGTGCACTTTATTTGGCTTGCTGTTCTTCGCAGTTTAGTACACTAAACTCGTCTTTATGGAGTGAGCTGTTTTGTTTTTCAATCGTGAACTTGGGCTGCTCACCCATTATTCAGCAGCAGAGCAAATACTGTGAGTTTTCACCTACTGCTGTACAGAAGACTTGCAGTTCCCAGTCGTTTCAGTGACTGAGAACACAGATTCCCATTCTTTGCTTTTCTTGCAATACTCGTCATTTCTCAGCACATCTTGCTTAAGGCTACAGTCGCCAGAGGGAAGCAAGACTGGACGTGCTTTGGTCCTCCTGGTACCACATAAACAAGGATAGGAAACTGTCACTGCTCATTTGGTATATTTGGTATACGTGTCTAGTCACAGATGTCACTATTCTGCTTTGTCAACTGGCTGAGGTGTGAGCACCTCTGTCACACTTCTGCACTTTTACATAGTGTGCAGCATTTGGCTGGCCCTGCCATACACAATACTGTTAGATCGTTTTTTTATTTACCTTTCAAAGCTTCATCACACATTAATGAACAGATAAGTGTCCCAAAAGCTGTAAATGACAGTGATTATATCTGTTGAGATGCTACAGACCAAAGTAACAATTATGTACACATTTCACGAGTTATTAAGTTAGTGAGAGGAGGTTTTAGAGTTTAACATCTTTGTGGCGCTGTAATATCAAGATCTGGAGCACGAGGCCAGTTACAACAGATTGTGAAGGGACTGAGATGTGGTTGCCTTAAAAGAACAATGCAGA
Source organism: Schistocerca nitens (assembly GCF_023898315.1). Lineage (NCBI taxonomy): Eukaryota > Metazoa > Arthropoda > Insecta > Orthoptera > Acrididae > Schistocerca > Schistocerca nitens. The sequence goes on along the minus strand of NC_064616.1, from coordinate 78,182,988 downwards.
CAAGGATGTGCACATCACTTCTAAAGAGTGAGTTTCAACTCCTAACTAACCCACTACTTGCTAAATATTATTCTTAGGCCGGGTACGAACAGTGTGGACGATGCTCTAGGTAGAAAGTGACTAAGTGTAGGAAGGCTGGTGATAAGATGATTGGAGGAAGTACAAAGACAGATGGCAATAAAAAAGGGTTCTGTAAATTTGGGAATAATTCATACATGCACCTCGACTAACCAACCATGAAGAATGTCTCCAGTTTCCATCAGTACCACCTAAGAAAGCACCATGGATGATTAAAATACTACAAATTTATTTAGGAGCAGCAACATAAAATTATGTCCTGCTTTCTTGATACAGATTGACCTTTCCTTCCAACAATCATTTCACCTGAACGACAGGATGATTTGTTCAAATCTTGAATGAAACTTGAAAACAATCAAATACGTATTTAACCAACTCTAAACCTTGACCTTACATTGCAACCTCCCCTTCCCCCCATAGGCCCCAACAGCACAACTAAACCATCTAACAAAACTTTTAGTTCCTTTCATCCTTAAGTGACAAATTCATGAGGTCCTTCCCACAACCCTCACAGAGTATTACACTGTCCAAACAAATCTCACAACATCCTAGATAGTAACTTTATCACTAACTCCAAATCCTACACAGCATGAATTTTACCCATGAGAATGAGTCTGATTCAAGAACTGTTTTACAAGATCCATCTTCCTCCTCACACATTAGTCCTGATTCAATCATGTCACATCACAACATAGGAGCTAATAGTGAATGCATTTAAACAGTTCATGAACTTTACTGCAGCCACTCCAGTATTGCTGAATATTAAAGAATTATACACTTGTGAATATGCCTCCACTACCACCCTGCAGTCAGTTTGCTAGGTCTGCCACCCAGTGGCTGTATACGTACATGCTGCAGAGCCCACCTACAAACCTTATCCCCACAGCTCTGTATTTGAATACTTTCTTTGAACACTATCTCCTTCAAACTGCACTCATGAGAACCAGTGCAGTCCCTGGTTCCATAATCCTTTTTGACCTCTCAATGCTTTCTGCCTTAGACCCTCTATTTTACACTTTCCTTAACTGTAATTTCTCACTTTATTCTCATTCTTCAATTTTACTTTACCCCATTAATTTTATTTTCCGGATTTTTTAACCTGCCACTACTTATCCCATACTCCTACTGCTTTGTATTTGACCTTACATTTACCAACATTTTCAGATTTATTGGGTCTTTTCACATAATCACAGTATTATATTCCATAGAGAACTATTCACTATCAGAATCAATAAACTTAGATACGAGAACTTGTCTACACTCAATAACAGCAGCAAATACTTTACAACTAACCTACAGATAAATGAAAATTTAAAAATCTATTAACTGTAAAAAAGTTTCTGGGGTTTGACTGAACAGCTATGTACACAAGAAATCCACACAGAATACGCAAAGATAAAGTTTGGCTCAAATGGCTCTGAGCACTATGAGATTTATAAAATACGAAATTTTAACTAGCTGTAATATTTTGCAATCTATACAAATCGTATATGTGCACAATGTCCAAAGCTAAAAACCTTAAAAAAATAAGCAGTATAATGAGATAAAAATGTAGGCTTATTCCAACTGATATCACAAACCATTACTACTTTCTTCTAGTCTGTAATGCAGCAAATTCTAGCTGAAAGTCACTAATCTTGTACACAAGGGTTATTAAACATTTACATTTGATTATGCGTGGTATATTACACTACTACGAAATTAAATATGGTTGTCAAGGTTTTGACATTGTTCACCTAACTTAAGTTCTGAACACGTATCTATGCAGCTCTCCACTGAAAGCAAAGTCAAATGTCTCACCCGAGAACTAATATCAATGACCAAGCAACCATAGAAGATCCTTTCTTGTGTAATGGCAGAATTGTACAGCCATAGCGGACAGTGGGAGAGCCGCCGCGCTGTGCGCTTATCACGCGGAATGCTGACGGAAAATGCAATCTGAGTCGCGCACCGTGGCGTGTACACAGCGACCGGCTACGAAGAGCAGTCTGAGACCGGCCAGTTGCGAACATGTATCACTCTCGACACAGTGAAGGCGGGTTACCAGACGCGCATAATGCAGTGTCACATTTCCATTTATTAATAAATGGTAAAACTAAGTTTTCCGTGTTCCACATTCCGCACTACCCGGAACTACTGCCCACGCATCCCATCCTAACAGCAAATGGATGCAATAACATTTTACTCGGCCGTCCAAAAGACCCCATTGGAAAAGTGGTGCCAGGAGTGGGATTATTTTCGGAAAACATACAGTCCTGAAAAGTGCAGCGATGTGTTAACTTTAAACTTCCTGGCAGATTAAAACTGTGTGCCCGACCGAGACTCGAACTCGGGACCTTTGCCTTTCGCGGGCAAGTGCTCTACCATCTGAGCTACCGAAGCACGACTCACGCCCGGTACTCACAGCTTTACTTCTGCCAGTACCTCGTCTCCTACCTTCCAAACTTTACAGAAGCTCTCCTGCGAACCATGCAGAACTGGCACTCCTGAAAGATGTGTAAACTTAACATCGGAGCATCTTTACGACAACACAGCAAGCAGCAGCAGCCGCCGCCGCCAAGGACATCGTCCGACAACACGGGGACATCCAGTGCTGGAATTCAGGTTAGTCTACTCAGATTGGCTTAAAACTGAAGGTAGGATTTTAAATTTTTCTGTATTGAGTGACTGGTATAGACTGCATTCAAAATGGTAGACGCAAAACGCGAGTAACACGGTCGATCTCCAAACCGTTATAGAACTATGAAGAGAGATTCAACAATTAAAAGCAGATAAAAGCGAGGATAGAATCCCGGTTGATTTGTCACATGACTGCACTTCTGTTCCAATAAAGAATTTTTCACTGTTGCCATCTGTACCAGTGTTCAGTGGAAAACCTGAGGAAGATGTGAAAGTATTTTTTCGGAAACTCGAAGACGCAGCTCTGTTTGGTTCGAGGACTGATTCAGATAAGCTAGCAGTTGCTAAATTGAAAATCCAAGGAGCCGCACAAGATTTCATTAGCGTGGAGCCTAATTCCGTGAAAACAGAAGTTTACAATGATTTTAAAACAGTAGTGGTTCAGAGGTTCAAACGCAAAAGTGCAATCAGATTCTACCGTGAGCAACTTCATAGTATGCACATGCAGCGTGACGGATCTATCGCGCAATTCGCTGATAGAATCAAAAACATAAATGCTCAGACTTACGAGCTTGTAGAGGACGAAAATGAGAACTGGTTCCAGCTTTTCGAAGCCGATCAGAGAGCACTTGACACATTCATCCATGAGCCGTATGGGGAAGAAGTAAACAAAGCAGTCAAACTCGCACGCTGTAAAACATTTCAAGAAGCAGTAGAGGCAGCTGTTGGTTTTGTCGAAGCATTGAGACGCCCAAATGACATGCGAGAAGAAGAACGTCACGTGTTCAACCCAAATGTGGAATGTTACCGATGCAATAGGCCCGGTCACGAGGGCAAGGACTGTAAGGAGAACAAGACCTGTCACAACTGTGGGATACAGGGTCACTTAGCGAGGAACTGCCACAACAAAAAGAAACCAAATGTGAGCAGCAGACAACTCGGCAGATCTCTAAAAGAGTGCGGGGATGTACGTGCCACCACAGCGTCCTCCCCTTGCCCGAGGCAGTGATTCCTGTTAGTGTAGCTGAAAATCAATTCAATAATGACTTTGTGATAGGTGCTGTTTATTGTGAAAAAAATATTAAATTATTGATCAACACGGGAGCACAGACCTCACTGATGTGATGTTCTATAGACGAAAGGGACAAGCTGAGACCACCAATGTTTAATGTAGCTATGGAGAAGTTGATGTAGAATTGTGCCTAGGCCAGGACAAATACACAGCAACGGTGCAATTGGTTTCTAACAATGAAACGCGCTACGATGGTGTACTTGGATTTGATTTCTTATCTGCTAACGGGGCAGAGATATTTGTCACAGCAGGAAGGATCGGACTAGGTCATAACAATTACAACCTGGAAAATCATTCTTCATGTCGCACTCAAAGGAGCCGACATTCTGACTTCGATGGACCGATCACCCTGACCGACACATCAGTTGGAACCCTCCGAGTCGAAGTACAAATTACTCAGCCACAGCAAGTTTCTCACGGAACAGGAAAGACAATCCATGTTGAAGTAAAGTCGCCACTGATCATAAAAGGAGCGCTGTTGTTGACCGAACAGTTGGAAAATTGTGAATTATTGGACACAATGCATTGTTATGTTGCCCGAAGTATAGGCATAGCTACAATGGTGAGGCCGAACGTAGCGAGAGTCCCAATATCAATAACTAATATGAGCAATACAGATGTCGTTTTGCCACGAGGAACGAAGGTTGCTGAAGTGTCGAGCATAAGTAAAGATGATGTAATACCGATTCCAAACGAATCAGCAAATGTAGCAGTCATGGAAACAGATTCTTGTAGTGATACTCAAACATTGAAACAAGGAGCTGAAAATGAAATCGAATTAAAGAACAAAATTTGGAAGAAGACTGAACATTTGTCAGCTGATGATTAGAAGATTTTAGCACCTGTTCTGTTAAGAGTATTCAGATCTTTTCAGAGAATGTTCAAATTTACCTGTTACTCATTTAGTTCAGCATCACATACACACTGGAAACGCAGCACCAGTCACGCAGAAGCCTTACCGAATTCCATTCAGTCAAAGAGAATTGGTAGAAGACGTGGTCAAGGAACAACTAGAGGTCATCACCAGTGGTCCCAGTAAAGAAGAAATCTGTTTCAGGTGAACCACAGTTCCGATTTTGCGTTGATTACCAAGCTTTAAATGCCGTCACCACACCAGACATTTACGCGTTACCAAACTTGGTAGAAACCCTGGACTATTTGGGCAGATGTCGCATATTCTCAGTCTGTGATCTAATTAGCAGATATCACCAATTAATAGTGCATCCAGATGATCAAGCAAAAACTTTATTTGTAACTGCAACAGGAGTTTACAAATACCCCCGTATGCCCTTTGGACTACGTAACGCCTCAGCTACCTTCCAACGCCTAATGGATTCTGTTTTACGCGGGCTCACCCCAACACAAGCTCTTTTATACCTTGACGATGTGATAATTTTTGGTGAAAACATGAGGCAACACACTAAGAGACTTCAAGCAGTATTTGAGCGTATCAGAAGCGCGAACTTGTCTTTATCAATAGATAAATGTCACTTCGCACAAAGTGAAGTACCTTGGACATGTTATAACCAGTGAAGGTGTCCGCCCTGATCCAAAATTAGTCGAGGCTGTCAAAACTTTTCCTGCACCACAAACAGTCAAAGAACTACAATCATTTTTGGGTTTATCGAATTTCTATTGTCGCTTCATAGCCCACTATGCAGATATCACAAGGCCAATGACACAGTTACTTAAAAAAGGAGCCACATTCAACTGGTCAACAGAATGCAAAAATGCAATGGAAAAACTGAAAACTGCTCTAACCACAGCTCCAGTTTTGGCATATCCGGATTTCAGTAAGCCCTTCATCCTCTCCACAGATGCTTCAAATTTTGCAGTTGGTGCTATTTTGTCCCAAAAATTTGATGGTCAAGAACGTCCAGTATCATTTGCTTTCCGGCAATTAAATAAGACTGAATGTAACTACACTACCACTGAAAAGGAACTTTGTGGTCTGGTCTTTGGTATCTCTTAACAGGAAGAGAATTCACTGTAATCACAGACCATGCCGCACTTAAATGGCTGTTGAGCTTAAAGGATCCCAGTTCTAGAGTAACAAGATGAGCATTAGAACTGAGCGCTTACCAATTCACAGTTATTCATCGTCCTGGGAAACAACATGTGAATGCTGATGCGATGAGTCGTAAGGTCCGTGTTTGTGTCACCATAAGCCGTGAGGAGGAATTAAAAGCAGCCCAAGAAGAAAATTCACAATGCAAAATATGGAAGAATGATCAACGGTTCATTGAAATAGAGGGATTGCTGTACGATGTTACTAACAAAGGGAATCGCCTAGTTATTCCAGCAAGCTTGAGAGAGCAAATCCCAACTGAACAACATGATTCCTTACTATCAGGACACTGCGGTAAAAAGGCAATGAATATCAAAGTAGCTGAAAAGTATTGGTGGCCAAGTCCTTACGACTTTGAGTTTGTCTCACAATGTGATTCCTGCAACAGACAGAATAATTCAGGAAGAACTAAGGCACCATTACAAGAACTGCCAGAGACTAGTGAAACTTTTGAAAGAATTGGGTTACACGTCATCGGTCCCCTGTCGAAGACTAAGGATGGAAACAAGTACATATTGACGATATTAGATCATTTCTCCAGATATCTTATGATAGTACCAGTACCTGAGCAAAGTGCTGAAACCATAGCTAAAGTTTTTGTGAAGGAATGGATTCTAAAGTTTGGATCTCCATTAAGCATTATCAGTGACCAAGGGACGAATTTTATGAGTGATTTACAAACATGTAAGCTGATGCAAATAACACAGTTGAGAACCACACCAGCACACCCTGAAGGCAATGGTCACATCGAGAGAGTACACAGAACCATCATTAAAATGCTTAGCCACTATGTAAGCAGCAAACACGATAATTGGGACGTCTGTCTTCCATGTGTTGTAAATGCCTACAACACTAAAATGCACTTATCAACGGGCCTCAGTCCCTATGAAATTGTATATGGATGGGAGATGCGTTCACCCTTGGACTTTGCACGATCGACAGCTGGAATCAGCAATGAACACCTAAGGGAGTTAGCTCGCAAACTGAGAGACATATGGAGGGGAGTGAAACAGCGGAATCATCAGTCCTTCCTTCAGCAAGCCAAGCAACATGATTGCCAAGCACTTGCACCACAGTATTGAGTGGGAGACTTTGTCTACCTGAGCAATGTAGTGCTAAAGAAGTCAGAGGTCAAAAAGTTTAAGAAGTTTTGGAGGGGACCATACTCGATATTAGAGGTGGTGTCACCTGTTACCCTAAAGCTCCAAGTGCCTTTTCGTTCGGTTCTCGTCCATGTCAACCATGTAAAGCCCTACCTGGGTAGATTCCCTGTAGCAACGCAGGACGACGACGAGGACCGACCGAGGGGCAGACCAGCTGCTCCAAAATGCAGGAGCCAAGCACAGCGAGTTCACAGTCCAGACTTCGAGCCCGAGGCGTCGCCGCCGCCAACCCACCAAGGCACACTGACAACCTCTAAGTGTGTGTAGTGTGAGTGAATGCAAGGTGTGTTGCGTTTAGCCGAGTGCATATGTGAATGTGCTGTGCAACATAAAATCACAGCTATTGCTTAAGGTGCTCAAGTGTATATAACATCTGTTCCACAGGTCGCCGAAGACGCATATTTCTTCATATTCATTGTTTAATTCTAGTGTGTAGAACTCATTAACCATGTGAACTGTAATTCCATTCTTTGTTATGTTAGTGTGTTCCATTAATGCTGTAGACGTAGTATAACAGAATGCAGGTGTGTTGTTTGAACCACAATCAGACATGGCAGTCTCAACGCACAGTGCTACAATTGTGCTTAAATATAATTTGTCTGAGATTCACCAACAATTTGATTCTGTTAAAAAACAAATTGATTTGATCCGTTCAATTAAGAATAATGATACAGTCTTGGAAACTGGAACCTCTTGGTATAACAACTGGATTACTGTAAAAATGCAAGTAGAATCCACTTTCGCTAGCTATGAACAAGAGATTAAATGTTTCTTAAAACTCTTGCCATATAAAAGCTTGATTAGGCGCATACGTGCCTGGTTTGATTTTGGAGGTAAAGTTCTTCGTACTGTATTTGGTACCTTAACTAGCCAAGATCTATTGGACATAAAGGATAAAATACTAGCTCTAGAGCAGCAGTCTAACACAAATTCAATTAACCTTTCTAATGAAATAATTGTGTCAAGAAATATGCAAAAGACCGTTACTAACCACAAATTGTTTATTGAACAAATTGTGAAAGTTCATTACACATTTTAACACAATTCGTGGTGAAATGAATGCAACCATCCGTGAATTATATGCAATTCTTCAAGCTGTGAGTGCACATTTAGATTTAAACACCCTACTGTTAAGAATTACTGACAGGTTATCAAACGCTAAATTTGACGCTCTCAATTTAAGAATAGCCTTAGACAGTAGTTCAAATGATTGCTTGAATAGCGTTTTATTGCATCCAGACCAATTTTTACAAATGTTGCTGTTGATCGAAGGTAAGCTAGATGCAAAAAATGGTTCAAATGGCTCTGAGCACTATGGGACTTAACATCTTCCTACCTAACCTAAGAACATCACACACATCCATGCCCGAGGCAGGATTCGAACCTGCGACCGTAGCGGTCTTGCGGTTCCAGACTGAAGTGCCTAGAACCGCTCGGCCATCAGTGGCTGGTGGCTAGATGCGTCATCTACCATGATTTACCCTGTCAATTACTACAATTTATATGTTTATTACACATTAACTACCACATATTCTTTAATGATTGAAGATCAATTAACTGTAATTGTTTCTATACTGATTGCCAGATCCAAGCATAATTTTGAAATGTATAAAATTCATACTTACCCTGTGAAATGGAACGAAGTAGATATTCACACAATGTATCAGCTAAAGGATTATTTATTGATCAGTAAAGATAGAAGATATTTTGTATCCCTGAACGAACATGATGTTCGTAAGTGTAAATGTAATCATAAGCTAATTTGCCCAGAGACGGCAGTATTCTTAGATACTAGAGTGTACAGTTGTGAGAAAGATTTGTTTATGAACAATCCGCCTCACGGTGATTGCCCTAGGATTTTAATGCATCTTCATCAACCATTCCTTAAAAAATATTCTGAAGGTATAATATATTCGTTTAACTCTACTCTCGAAATCACATTTACCTGTAAAATGTTCGACACACCTGAACTACCTTTCACATCCAAATTAACTAGTAGTTGATCAATTCTGAATGTTACGCACTGTGATTTATCATGTGATCTGTTTGAAATGCGATCTGTATTACCAACCACCTTTCATGCAGATGCAAAATCCCCTTTAACAAGGATGTTACCTGTTAATTACAATGAATCATACTTACTGACCATTGCAAATAATTCTCTGCCCAGCTTACCCAAGGATGACAATTTAATTGTGTATATCCATGAAAGTGTAATAAATAGTAATAATGAGTTAAATTTCTTAGAAGTAGCAACTAAAATTAAGTCTATTGAATCTTCCAATAATGCTAATCCATATTTGATTGTCAGTGTTGTGTTCTTAGTGCTTTTATTGATGTCTCTTGTATGGACAGCCACTGTAATGTGTGAAATTGTCGTCCTGAAAAACCGCTCGTCAGTGCCCATCGTCACTGTGTCTGCAAACAAAATAAATGTTCAAGTGTCCCCCCCAACGCTGCCATTGGCGAGATAAATGCACGACACCCAGGAGGTCGTCTCGAGCAACCTTCGGTAGCTCGTTTTCATAAGGGAGGGTGATTGTAACGACAGAATTGTATGGCCGTAGCGGACAGCAGGAGAGCCGCCGAGCTGTGCACTTATCATGCGGAATGCTGACGGGAAATGCAATCAGAGTCGCGCACCGTGGTGTGTACACAGACACCGGCAACGAAGAGCAGTCTGAGACCAGCCAGTTGCGAACATGTATCGCTCCCGACACAGTGAAGACGGGTTACCAGATGCGCGTAATGCATTGTTGCACTGTCTTTATTAATAAACGGTAAAACTAAGTTTAGCGTGTTCCACATTCTGCACTACCCGGAGCTACCGCCCACGATTCCCATCCTAACAGTAAATGGACACAACAACATTTTACTCGGCCATCCAAAAGACCCCGTTAGACTTGTCATAAACCCCACAAGTAATTCCATATGAAGAATATTCCATTTGAAAAATCAAATTTGAGGATAATTATTCCTGCTCTTGTATCCCACAGCCATGAAGAAAGTTACTCCGTTAAACGTAACTCGTTACACCGAAATGTTTAATGTCACCAACAGGGTGATCGTTTTAGAGGTGATTTCAGAGCATCTTCTACTTATGAGGACTATGAAATAGATATACATTTTGAAAATCTGGATTGATACAGAGCACGAATGAGAGAGAGAGAGAAAGAGAAAGAGAGAGAGAGAGAGAGAGAGAGAGAGAGAGAGAGAGAGAGGGGGGGGGGGGGGTAGGTTTTGTCATTAGCCTGTCGAGGTCTGGATACATAATTAATGGCCACAATGTCTGTGTTTATACAAGATGGAAGGAAGGAAGATTAGGGTTTAACATCCTGTCGACACTGAGGTCATTAGATATAGATAACATGCTTGGAATGTTTCCTGGATGGGGAAAGAAATTGGCCTTGCCCTTTTGTTGGAACCACATCCTTGCATTTACCTGGAGCAATTTAGGGAAATCGTGGGAACCTAACTCATGCTGGCAGACACAAATTTGAACTGTCGCCCTCCTGAATTAAAGACATTGTAATGTGAAGATACAGAGACAGTGTAAACACAGACACTGCAATCATCAATGATTTATAAGGATTAATTTTCTGCTGAAACAAATGGCAGATTATGATTTTGGCTTCCTTATTCTGCAGTCTGTTTCAGTCATGTCCTCAATAAGCAAGTTAATATGTGTGTGAAGACGCAATGAAAAAACATCACGCATTGCTGTTTAGTGAGAACTACATATTTCCAACTAATCATTGTTCATCTGTGAATGTATGAAATGTTTTACACTTACTGTAATTTGGCACTCTACTGTTTTATTGATTGTATGTTAGAACTGGCCACTGGCCATTACACAAAACTGGATCCCTGTCTTTAATCAGAAGTGCACACCCAATGACACAATCTCTCAGGCTGACTCAAAGCAGATAACGTAACTGTTAAGAGCACTGTCTGAAAAGGGCATAGATCCAAGTTCAAATCTAAGCCCAGCACAAAGTTTTTCTTTGTCACACACAATCACCACATTATAGATTTTGATTTGAATGAAAGAATCGATTTCCTTTAATCCTTTTTTTTTTTCTCCCAGGAAGCATCTCAACCATATTTACCAAGCCAACTATGTACACCCTTTTCTACATTTTTGTCAACTATCTGATCCTTAATCATATTTTCCTTTTGTGGGCTATGTAACATCTATGCTGAACACACTAGGCTCCCTTCAGATGCAGCCCGAATTTAGTGAAAAGGAAGTCCAGCAGCTATTCATCTTGCAGTTGAATCTCTTTTTGCCCAGGTTCACTTCCAAATGTATAATTATGGAAATATGATTCCACCTTGAGCAAACAGAAACACTTCATTTTTAAACAAGTCTTTTAAGTTCAGAGCTGTTTAAAATTACTGTTGTTGCAGTTGCATGCAGCTCATTGAATCCAGTCAGAAGGTGATTATCACCAAGTTCTACTGACTCACTGCCACTGACAGTAATACATACTCAGCACAAGCAGTCTCTATAAACTTATATGCCATCAACTCTCTAGAGAATGCATGTAGAAGTGTTTCACAAGCAGTTTTGTGAGGATTATCATCTACAAACATTGAGTTTTTTAACCACTCGACTGCATACTTTTAGAATTTAAATCTTTCCACTTCCCACAACTCTATGGTGCTGGGAGGAGCATGCTTCCTGTGCTTCCCAAATAAACTTTTTGAAAAGGGCAAGGGAGAAGTGCATGGATTATATGTACCACAGAGCCATGCTAACTTACTTATGTCACAAAGAAGACTTCCACCATATACTCCTAATTCTCCTTAAAAGTTCATCCCAATTCATTCTGATACACCATCCTTCTATTAAGACCCATGATATTTCCATTATCAGAACAGCATCACTTAACAACCACTGAAGCAAAGTGCTCTCAAACATTTTGAGAGAAGACAAAAGGCAAGCTAAGAAAACAGAAGTAGTAGACAACATTATAAAGCAGGTTTGTTTTCCATTTAGTTCAATTCTAAAAATAAAGGAAAAAAGGGAACATTAAATTATGGCAGCAAGCAAAGTAAGACAGCTTTAAAATGCAAAGTTGTTCATCTGTACACACCACACATTCAATCTATAGGACATAGCTACAAGCTTTAAGTGCAGCCTACAGTCACTATCTTCACAATTGGCAACATTATAACTTTTAGGAACAGTAAGTACTCAAACGAACAGCTATGGGTTCATTCCCAGTTAACATATACATCATATAAGAACAGATTACCTACTACATAAAGTTGAATACACACAATTTTAGGAGTAATACTTACATTCTTTCAATAAGTCCGTTCTCATCTAGGGCGTTAGGAAGATCACGTTTGTTTCCTAAAACCAAAACTGGTATACCAGCAAGTTGCGGCTTATCCAGCAAACTATGAAGTTCATTTCGAGATGCATCAATTTTTTCTTGATCTGCTGCATCTACCATATATCTGTAATGGTTGAAATAATTTAGTATATTAGATTCCAAAGTGTAAGGAGTGAGACAAGATCACCAAAGACAGCAGCCTATAGCACTAAATATATAATAGCAAGTAGAAGAAGAGTAGTTGGTAGCACATGCTAGAACGAAAAGTAGCTTCACAGAAACTGAAATTTGAAAAACCGTTATAGCCTCCAATGTATATAATAGTGTACAATATACTGCAAGGCAATGAGCAACTGAAGTGTTTTTAATGACACCAGGAAAATCGAACACTGACAGACAAACTGCTTGTGATAATCTTCGGACTGATTTGGAAAATAATAGATGGAAAACTTAAGTCTGATACAAAAAGCAATTTTACTGCCAGGACCATCACCACGCAATTTTACATATATACTTATCTCTTAACACTGTGAGAGTAAGATTAACTGCTGCCATTTAACTGATGTTCTGTAGATAATAAAGCATTACAAATTTAAGTTTAGTTATTTTATTTACATGTCAAGTTCTGTAGGACCAAATTGAGGATCAAATCTCCAAGGTGATAGAATGTGTCAGTACATGAAATCACAAAATAAAAGTAACAGATAAAAATAAATGTTCATGAACCTGAAAAAAGTCAGTTCATAAGTTTAAGTAAACACTATCAGCAATACAATAAGAATCAGCTTAATTTTCCAAGGAACTCCTCAACAGAATAGAAGGAGTGACCCATAAGGAAACTCTTCAGTTTCGATTTGAAAGCTCGTGGATTACTGCTAAGATCTTTGAATTCGAGTGGCAGCTTATTGAAAATGGATGCAGCTGTATACTGCACACCTTCTTGCACAAGAGTTAAGGAAGTCCAAACCAAATGCAGGTTTGATTTCTGCAGAGTATTAACCGAGTGAAAGCTGCTTATTCTTGGGAATAAACTAATATTGGTAACGCCCAGACTCGTGAACAGAGGTCGACAAGAGGTTCGTGAACTCACACCACTTATTGCCCAAACCGCCCGTTTCCGAGCCAAAAATATCCTTGTAGAATGGGAAGAGTTACTCTCAAATATAATACCATACGACATAAGCGAATGAAAATAAGCAAATTAGACTAATTTTCGTGTCGAAGTATCACTCACTTTTGATACCATTCGAATAGTAGAAATGGCAGTATTAAGTTTTTGAACAAGATCCTGAACGTGGGCTTTCCACGACAGCTTACTATCTATATGGACACCTAGAAATTTGAACTATTCAGTTTCACTAATCATATGACCATTCTGTGAAATTAAATGTAAAATTAAAATGTCAGGTTTTGTTGAATTGTGTGTTAGGAACTGTAAAAACTGAGTCTTACTGTGATTTAATGTTAGTTTATTTTCTAAAAGCCATGAACTGAGGCCATGTGCTGCACTATTTGAAATCAAGTCAATGTTTCACACAACATCCTTTACTACCAAGCTAGTGTCATCAGCAAACAGAAATATTTTAGAGTTACCCGTAATACTAGAGAGCATATTATTTATATAAATAAAGAACAGGAGCGGCCCCAACACTGATCCCTGGGGGTACCCCCGACAGTACCCCACTCAGATCCCACATGACAGCCGTTATTAACATTGTGGATAATGACCTGTTGCTAAATTAAGAGGTGAACCAGTTGTGAGCTACTCCCCGTATTCCGTAATTGTCCAACTTCTGGAGCAATATTTTGTGATCAACACAATCAAATGCCTTAGTTAAATCAAAAAATACGCCAAGTGTTTGAAACTTTTTGTTTAGCCCATCCAGTACCTCACAGAGAAAAGAGAATATTGCTTTTTCAGTTGTTAGACAACTTCTAAAGCCGAACTGTACATTTGATAGCAAATCTTACGATATAAAATGATCAATTATCCTTACATACACAGCCTTTTAAATAACTTTTGCAAACACTGATGGCATAGAAATAGGTCTAAAATTATCTACATTATCCCTTTCTCCGTTTTTATAAAGTGGCTTTACTACTGAGTATTTTAATCACTCAGGAAACCGACCATCCCTAAAGGAAAAAATTACAAATATGGCTAAATACAGTGCTAACATGTGCAGCATGCTAGGCACTCCATCATAACCATGAGATTCCTTACTCTTTAGTGATTTAATTATTGACTCACTCTCCCTCTTGTCTGTATCACAAAGGAGTATTTCAGACATCAATCTTGGAAAGGCGTTTGCCAAGAAAGTTATATGATTCTGTGTAGAAACTAAATTTTTATTTAATTCACCAGCAATGCCCAGAAAATGATTGTTAAATACTGTTCATATATCTGGTTTACCAATAACAGAAATATTTTTACCATGAATTGACTTTATATCGTCGACCTAGTGCTGCTGACTAGACACTTCTTTCACAACTGACCATATGGTTTTAATTTTATCCTGTGAATTAGCTATTCTATTTGCATGAAACTTACTAATTGCTTTTCTTATAACATTTTTAAGCACCTCACAATACTGTTTGTAATGGGCTACTGTAGCTTGATTGTTATTGCTTCTAACATTTTGATATAATTATTGCTTTTTGTACTTGATATCCTTATCCCACTAGTCAGCCACCCGGGCTGTCCATTATTGCTAGAACCCCGTTTAGAATGTTCTTTCCTACATAGTTTGTAATTAAATATGACATTGGTTTGAGTACAAAAGCCTTTTAGTGTTAAAATTTGTGCATCATGGTCTGAAAGGCCATTGACACTTTTACTAACAGAATGCCCATCTAGTAATGAAGAATGAATAAAAATATTGTCTTTGACTGTGCTACTGTTCCCCTGCACCCTAGTTGGAAAAACACAGTCTGCATCAGATCATATGAATTTAGGAGATCTACCAACATCATTTTTCTTGCACAATCATATACAAAATTAATATTAAAGTCACCACATATAACTAATTTTTGGTGCTTCCTATAAAGTGAACAAAGAACCATCTCTAGCTAGAGCAAAAATGCTCTGAAGTCTGAGTTAGGGGGATCTATAAACAACAACAATTAGAAGTTTAGTTTTGTTAAATTCAACTAACCCTGCACAACTTTCAAATATCTGTTCAGTGCAGTGTCGTGATATGTCTATGGACTCAAATGGAATCCCTTTTTTTTTTTTTTGTTAACTTACAGAATGACTCCCCAACCCCACAAGGAACTCCTTGAGAAACAGCCAGCTAATTTGTAGCCTGGTAAATAAAGCCTATGAATTATCAAATTATTTAAGTGATGCTCTGATATACCAATAATTTCAGAGTCAACATCTATTAGCAGTTCACTAACTTATATTTTGATGAAATATGCTAATTCCTTCTCTACTTGGAAACTTTACATCCTCTGAAAGTGAGCCCTTAGTTAGAGGGACTTCCTTTAAGCATGTATACCTATCAGCTAACTTCAATCTAAAAACGGTGTAGCTCTAACACCAACTACTACAGGAATTTTTCCATGAGTGACACCACCACCACCACCACCACCACCACCACCACCACCAATAAGCTTAGCAAGCCTCCCCTTCCCATACCTATTGAGGTGCAGGCCATGCCTAGTGAAACCCAATCTACAGATAGACCCAACTGGCACCACTAAGATGTGATCCATGCCCTCTGCCATCAGTGCCCTCCCCAGCCCCACATTAACACGCCTAACAGCTGCATTAAGGTGAGGCCGATCATGACAAACAGTTGCACAAAATGCACATCAGTGCCATCAGTTTGAGTAGCTATCTTAACCAAGTCACCACCAACATATTCCCCATCCCTATCGAGACTATTCCCTGCTCCACCCACTATCACTAACTGATCCTCCTCCGTAAAATTCTTACATAACTCCCCTATGCTTCCAGTCACCTGAGCCAACCCTGCACTATGCTTCACAATGCTGGTGACCTGGCACTCACCAACACTTTCCACAACTGCTGGCCCACACCTCAACCATAAGAACTACCTAGCAGCAGAACCTTCTTTCTGCTAGACTTTGCAACTAACCTAGGCCTCCCAATAGCTGAGGACTGCTGCAAGTTCCCTCCATGTACAGTATACTATGTATCATAAATAGTGATGAAAGTTTTAGCATATTACTTTGAATTTATAATTCTCAAGGCACCTACAGCGAGGCCTTTCAGCTGAAAAGAAGTAAAATGACAGAGCAATAAATAGCCTCCGCCTAGGGAAGTATTCCTCTGCACACTGTTAGCTACCTTATGATATGTGGCAAAGAGTACTTTGGGTACCATTATCATTTGCCTCACTTTTCCGTTCCATTTGCCGATGGTGAACGGGAAGAATGGCTGATAGCAAACCTCTGTATGTGTTCAAATTTATCCAACTTTATCATTATGGTTACTTCACCAGATTTAGCTGGGAGACCTAAATGTCGCTAGGCTTGTTAATAGGCACACACATGGAATTTTAACTCCAAACCCCATGGATACACACCTTTCTAGCAGTGTTATTGGAGCTGGATAAGCATGCTACCTCCTTAATGCTCTAGCACTTCCTAAACATACTTGTTGTGAAATATGGTGCTATTCTCCAACTCATCTGCTCAGTCTGTGTGGTAATAAATCCATGTCACTGAATAATATTTCAGTCAGTTGTAGGAGGATTTTGTGAACTACTTATTTTGTACGTGAATTACAAGTCCTTAAGATTCTTCCCATGAATCTTAACCCACCACTTGGTTTTTTTTTTTTTTTTTTTCCTCTTAACTACTACTACGTGGTGGTTCCATTTTAGATCACCCCAGATACGTACTTTTAGATCCAACTGCATATCATTTAGTAAACACAAAGGAAATTTTCGTGTAAATTATGAAAGAAACAAGTGGAAAAGTGGAAACGGCAGAAAAAAATATGGTCAACTGGAATAAAAACATGTACGTCCCCCTACTGGTTTGATTCCATCCTACTGACCCTAGTGATGACTATTTGTCCAGTAACTAAATGTGAATCTAAATGAATTAAGTAATTACATTAAATTCCTCATAGCTTGGCAAAGATATCTAAAGGTACAGTCCTGTCAATAACTGTGTCATTAATTCCTAATAATTAGGAAGGATATGACACTGCAGTTTTAGGCACAGGGTTATTGCTTTTAAAATATCAAAAATTTCAACAGAATAAACACTCATATTGCTCTGAACAGCTACATTTACTGACTGTTCATCTTTAAGCACTGGGTTCTGTATTTTTGATGCACTCATCACAGCAATTTTGCGACTTGCTTGACTGACACTTAGGCCCTAATATGTTGCAAGTCTTAGTATTATGGCTGTTGATTTCATGTCTCTTAGTAAATATTTCTCGATTCATTTTCACATGAACTGGACCGCAGCTCACATACTACCTGAAATCTGTCGTTCCTATTATTTTAAGAAAGTGTGTTGCAAAAATCAACTCTTCTGTTAAGTTTTCACTCTTAATCTTATTGTATCGTTCTTGCACTAAACAGTCTTTCAGCCTATTTGGGGGAAAAAAAATGAACTGTGTTTTTAGTGGTACAGGTTTGTCACTGAAGTTGGTAATAACTCAGTTTCTGAGAGATACTGTCATTTTTCTGAGAATTTCTCAGTCTCTGCAGTATACATGAACCGATTTCTGTGTCAAATATACAACAAAATTTATTTATAAACAGCATTGGGATAGAAATGATACCGAGGCTTTTGAAATAGTCGCTAACAAATATATCATAACACCACCACCACCACCACCACCACCACCACCACCACCACCACCACCACCACCACCCCCCCCCTGTATAAATTCTGATCCTATCATAAACCATGATTCACCATACTTTTAATAAATTCAGTGTTCATTCAGTATACTGAACAGAGATTTCCTGCATATGTATTGTCACAATTAATGCATTATCAATTTAGCTGTGATTAATTTATACAACACACACTTAATGTTATCCACAGAAGCTGCAGTCGACCGTGTGGATGAAGCTTCTTACTAAGTTTCATCTACAATTGCGTCCCTCTGTTTTCTCCAGTCTTTGTTGCTGAACACTGTGTGCTACATCTGTATCAGGTATATAACCAAAAACACTTGTGAGCAACAGTTTTAGTATTTGCCAATATGAGTTCACTCGAAAGGAATGAAGCAAGAATACGGGTTAGCAGCCTATTAACAATGAAGTCATTTGGTACCAAGTTCAGACATAACATGAAAAAGAATGGGAAGGAAGTTCGCTACATCCACTTGAAAGACTCAGTCTAGCATTCACATCAAACAATTTGGTGAAACTGCGGAAAACCTAAATCTGGATGACCAGATAAGAACTCTGACTCCTCGAATGTGTGTACTAACTTACCACTGCACCACATTGTTTTTTTGTTCTCTAAGCTGTTCCACTGGTAGCTCTTCCTTTAGCACCTGCAAGCCACTAGTTTACTTTTCTCCTCTCGCAACTCTCCCCCACTCTTTTCTCCAAACATTTATTTACAAACAGATGTCAAGGGTCAACCCTATATTATGGCTTTAGTTTCCTATTTCCACATGTTCACTGCTGAGTCTTATTTCTTACTGCAGTTACATAACTTCAGCCATCACACTGTTTTCACGAAGTGAGATAGGACAATGGTTAGCACACTGGACTTTCAATCAGGAGGACCAGAGTTCAAATACACATGTGGCAATCCTGATTTAGATTTTCCATGATTTTCCTACTTAGCGCAGTTCATTTTTGGAATGGCTATTTGACAATTTTTCACCAGTTGTCCGTACACATTCTGCTGCCTCTTTCAACTGACATTACTTTATTTTCAATATTTAAACAATTTTATCTCCACTTTTAGCATGGGATATACTCGGCAAGCTTTCTTATTCTACGGATTTTTTCTAATAGTGTTTGCTGATATCACTCATTTCCTTAATTCATTTTATATAAATTGCATCACAGTTATTTACTTTTCTCAGTATCTTCCAATTTTATCAATTTTCCTAATTATCTACTTGTGCAGTTAAATGATATAATATCACAAACAGTTATCTTTACTGTGCAATCCATACACTCATTTCAGACAGTGTACTGTCAAAATCCAAAATTCTGAGATGCCAGTCCTTAACCCTAGGAAGCATATACAGGGCCTCCAAGGCCCTTGTATGTCTTCATTTTTTAAAAATTCTACAATTTTTTGTTTGATTTCAAACTGCTTTCCAGTACTCTTTCCGTAACACTGACATTCCTCCTATCAAGTCTGAACGAGATACGTTTTTAAGTTTTTTGTATAATTCAATACGTTTACCCATACACTGTGAATGCATAAGCAGGGCTTCAGAAGCCCTCACAAATTTATAAATGTTCTTTAGCCTATATTGTCTTCAACATTTGTCTGGGAGCAGTTATTGATTCAACAATAACTGTAGTGGTATTTCCAGCAACAGGGGTGCCAACAGCAACAGTAGCTGTAGTGGTAATAATACAACTAAAAAACAATACACACTACTTTCACATATTGGCGATGTCTGTGTATTATTGATATTTTTGCTATCAAATGTTTTATTATTGCGTAGTATTATTATCCTGTGCTGCTCTTGTCAGCCTAATTGTTACTGTAGTTAGTTTGTTGCTGCAAGGCCCATATTGTTACGAGTATCACTCGTTTAGTGCTGCACAAGCTGCTGTTCGAGGAACGCGCCTTTTGCTATGGCTTCGCTCAGCAAAGCAAGAGAGTCAGTATGTGCAAATGCAGCTAATTTTGAAAGGGTTGTGGCTCAGTGGTTTGAAGATGATGATTCTTGCAAGTAGTGAAGAATCAGCCAATGAACCTGCAGATGTGAATATTGAGGCAGATGACAGTCCTTCCGATAATATTACTTCATCAGAGTCTGAAAATGAAGAACCACTACAAAAAGGTATAGTAGACCACACATCCATTAGTCGGAATGGAAAGATTTGGAAATTAGATCCTCCTGCAACTTTTCGTATGCCTGTTCATAATATCGTAAAGAAGGCACCTGGTCCAGCCCATGGTTTGAAAACCTGTAAACCTAAGGATGCCTGGGACTTTTTTATCTCCAAGGAAATACTAGAGGAAATCATCAACTGCACCAATATTGAAGGCAGAAGAGTGGCTGCTTTACGTGGTAAAACGTGGAAAAACGTTTCGCTTGCTGAAATGGAGGGTTTTCTTGGTCTTTTACTGCTTTCTGGTGTTGAGAAGAGTTGGCATGTCCCTATTAGAGAATTATTCTTGGATGAAAAGGCAAATCCTACATATAAGGCCACCACGTCAGTATATAGATTCGAGGATATAAGGAGAATGATTAGATTTGATGACAGGTGTACCCGTGAAGCTCTATCTGCTGATGACAAACTGGCAGCTGTTTGTTATGCATGGTAACTATTTCTTGACAAGTGTAGAAATAGAATGATTCCCAATGACTCAGTTACAGTTGATGAGCAGCTAGTCCCATTCCGTGGAAGATGCAGCTTCACCCAGTACATGCCCTCTAAACCAGCCAAGTATGGCATAAAAATATTTTGGTTATGTGAAGCTACATCTGCATATGCTTTAGATGGAATTGTATACACGGTAAGGAAGCCCCATGAACCTATTCATAAAAATCTTGGATTGAATGCGGTGAAAAATCTTGCTAAAAGCATTGAAGAATCATCAAAAAATATTACTGTTGACAACCTCTTTACTAGTGTGGAGCTGGCAGAATAGATGCTTCAGAAGCAAATTACAGTGGTGGGAACACTCAAACAAAATAAACCAAAAATTCCTAATGAGATGAAACCATCTGCCTCAAGAGCGATTCATTCCTCTTTGTTTGCATTTAGAGGTAACATTACAATGGTGAGTTATGTTCCCAAAAAGAAAAAGTCTGTAGTTCTCATTAGCACAATGCATCAAGACAGAAACATTGATGAAACTCATGCAAAAAAGAAACCAGATATAATAAAGTTCTATAACTCTACGAAGGGTGGAGTAGATCAAATGGACTAGAAAATTCGTTATTACATTTGCAAGAGACAAACAAGAAGATGGCCATTTGCATTACGGATGAATATGATAGACGTCACAGCAATGAACAGTGAAATTTTATTTTCCGCCCAACATCTGACATACCATAGTGGAAGAAGTGATAAAAGGCGTTTGTTCCTAAGAGATTTAGCAGAGGAAATGGTAAGACCACTAATAGAACTTCGTATTCTGATCCCTAATCTTCCAAAGAAAATCGTTTATACCATGCAAAGATGTGGTGTTCAAAAAGATGTCATATTGCCAGACCAACTACCTGTTTCAGGAAAAAGAAGAAGATGCAATTATTGTCCATATAATAAACACAGGAAAAGTGCTATTACATGCATCAAGTGTAAAACCAACATTTGTAAGGAACATAGTGGCGTTCTTTGTGCTTCTTGTTTGTCACATGTTGAAAAACTAAGAAAAGTGCTATTTTATGTGAACAATGAATAATAACTTTTTGTCAAAATATTGCCTATATACATAATATTGTGAATAATGAATATGTTTTAATTGAAGAAATTTGTTGTAATAAACGTTATAAAATGTAAACTGCAACTTATAAGTGAATTAATAAACTTATTTGTATATGTTGTATGTAAATGAATGTAACTAATAAATATTCACTCAGAGTTTTTTAAAAAATTAATAAAATGTTGATCAGGCCCACCAGATCCTGTTACTGTATCTTAGGAATCTTTCAATGTGACAATAAATTTGACAGAAATAAATTTAACTCCAAAGAATGATTATATGAAAAGGGGAAAATTTTAAATTAGGGCAGGGCCTTTGAGGCCCTGCATATGCATTCATGTGTGTTTTCGGCACCATGCATCTTAGGGTTAAGCAAATGACATACATGGTTTGACACTTTTTTCCTCCCTTAGTCAGTGAGAAAAAGATTTCGTCACGAGTGTGTCTTAAGTGGCTGCAAAAGGACAATGTCGACATTAATTACCAACTGTTTCAGTTGATTGGTCCAAAAAATTTTCGAAATATTTTCTCAAGAATTCCGTCAGCAGATAGAAATCTTGCCCCTTTTTATTTTAAGAGGTCAAGATAACACACCAGGATGTTCTTAAGATGTAATGATATGTTACACTACAAAACAAAATGGTATGAAAACTTACACAATGGCATTTACTCCGCGACAATATCGCTCCCACATCGATCTAAATCTGGGCTGTCCTCCTATGTCCCATACTTTTATCGTTACGTTTCCTTTTGTTATCTTCCTCATATTGAAACCTACCGTCGGTATCATATCTTCACTGAATTGACCAGACTGCAAACATATGAAAGAACCATCATCACACTAAAGCAAAAACCGGAGACATATGGGCAACATAAGGTACACAATAAAGCAAAACTTCGTAGTGCCAAACTTGCTGTTTGAAAGATCAATATAAAAAACTGCACAAAAATCACTTTCACGAAATTCACTGGTAATTAACGATTGAACAAGAGTATGCCAGTCGTCCAAAAGAAATGAATCATCATCAAAATAAAGTTTTAATATATCAATATTTATTTTCTTACCGCTATGACGTTTACGAACGTAGTTTTACCAGAGTACTGCAAGCCTACCAATGTCAGTTCCATTTCTTCTTTCCAAAACAAACTTTTAAACCAATCTAGAATACGATTTATTAAAGCCAACATGTTGTCTGCTGCTCTGAAATCTGCCCACAGCAGTTAAAATAAAGTGGTCCACTTGGAATATCAGAATATTGCCGAAGACACCAACAATTACAATATTTGACTTCACATCAACATCTGGCCGTCAAAAGTCCTATGACTATTCGTGTTACTGCAAGGTTCAAAATCCACACTGAATGCGCTGTCACCCAAAAATTATATAAACCCTTAGTGCGTAATAGGGCGATGACACTATTGTCATAGTGATGTTCCGTTACATTTGACAGCCATGTTTATTATACATAAAAAATATTTCTAATTTTTAGGTAAATAAATTTAACTCTGGTAGGTGGTGTTATTGTTTTCTGTCTTCAAAATACCTATAAACCTAGTTACATAATTCGTATACCTATTTTACTGTAGCTTTTCCAGGCGTATAAAATTTATAGAACTACGAAAATATTACTTCTGTACTTTTTCCAGTACGTTTTTCTGAACTTTATTATCGATTTTTTTAACATTCGATGTCAAAGAGTTCCACTATGATATGCAGTCGTGTGTAATATCTTTGTATTTCAAAACATTGTGTTGTTTATTTTAATGAAGGATAATGAGATTTGTGACACAATGTGATTTTTTTCACAGCGTGTAGCGTGTCAAGCATTATTTCAGCATGAAATCGCTAACACGCTTGGTAATATTGCTGCTAGCTGTTTGCATCTGTTTTGTATTCGTTGGCGTGAATCTTTTGTACCTCAAACCAAAACTGTATAATGGATTTGGAAGTCAAACTAGTGCCATGAACTTAGTGTATGTGAAGCATAAGCCGTCCACACAGTTTGAAACCAGGGGTGACATTATCTCTAGAAGCACAGAAACCAAAATTGAAGCAGATGCCAGTGTACCACATCTTTACAGAGGTTCACTTCGCAATCCTTGGAGTAGTAGGTACGTGTATTCGTTGTTATTTAAAGAAAAATTTGATTTATGGGACAGTTTGAGAGAGAGGGAGGGTTATTATTTTGTGTATTTATTATGGTAAATTATTGATTTTTGTTTCCATAGAACTCAGATTCATCTGTTTGGAAGCGTCTGGAAGACATGTAATATGGAAAAACTATTTAGACTGCGAAGAAGAGAATAACATTGTTTACTGTGGAAAATATAATGTAGCTGAAAGTGTTTTGACTCTTTTAATTATATCCTCATACTTTACTGGCTCTAAATAGATTTTAGTTGTATAGACGTGTGTTTCAGATTGACAATAACCAAATTGACAAGCGCAGGTGTTAGGGATGAGGGGAAGTGACAGGAGAGGAAAATAGAGAACATATTGAAAACAATTCTTAAACTCCCAGATACTTTTAACTTTGAGGGCTACTGGGTGCATTCTATGTATAGTAAAGAAAGTGGCTTTTTATGACTAGATGTTATGTTACGTGGAATCTCTGCACCAAAATTTAACTGACAAGTGTCCTTTTTGTATGACGTATGTTTCTTTTCTGTTCGCCTTCCACATAAACATTTTTTATTGTTATTCAGGAAGTGTAATGGGATAAATCGATCATTGTGCTGTTGAACTTAATTTACTCACACTATTGCTCTTATAATAATTTTTGGCAGTAAGATAAACACAACATTATTTAAGCTGATATTATTCTTTATTAACTACAAATGTAGCTCTATACACTTTGTTGGATAATGCATTAGAGCTGCATGCCAGACTTGAACAGCGTGTACATCTAAACCTGCATTTTGCGGGTATAGAACTACCTAGGAATATTTCATGGACCAACTCAAAATCTTCAGTAACAGATATATGGGATTGATTCTAGGTTTTTATCTCTAAATCCTACATAAGTCCACCAAAAAGAACATTAATGCCCCCTTAAAGAAGCTATGTTTAATTTGTCTTCTAAGTACATATTTTTCTAGAGCTTCATGTGCTATTCACCTGAACTCAAGACATTGTACATATTCCTTGTGTGAATTGAATTTTGAATATAACATGACTGTCTTCTTCCTCAGGCTGAACATGTAGACTTTAACACTAGACTCTATAGACATTCATTCCTTGGCATAATATTATAGAAAGTACTTTGACATCTTGTAAATGGCACATGACTGGAGTTTGTGGTTGTCATTATAATGATGGTCAATGTTACTCCCCCCCCCCCCCCCCCACACACACACACACACAAACAACGGATATTCAAAATTATTAAATACATATAACCATCACCTTTGTAACAAAGTTACTGTCATCAGTATGTTAACAGATTGCAATCATCATAATCAGCAGCACATACAATTTTACAGCCACTGCTGTATAAAGGCTTCCT
This sequence comes from Schistocerca nitens, assembly GCF_023898315.1. NCBI lineage: Eukaryota > Metazoa > Arthropoda > Insecta > Orthoptera > Acrididae > Schistocerca > Schistocerca nitens. The sequence goes on along the minus strand of NC_064616.1, from coordinate 78,157,567 downwards.
CTAGACTTTACCATGCATTACATTTTTAAGATATCTGCACCCATGTTGCTCGTTTGTGTTTTCTAACTTCCCACTCTGTTGCATCATCATCATCTCAGTCTTTTCTCATCACTTGGTTATTTAGCAAAATGTTTCCTTGATCCTTCTACAATCTGTTCACTTGGCCAGAGGCTTCTCTCACCACCATTTTTTTAAGATCATAATTATGTCTTCCACCCAGGCCTATTACCTGATCCATTTGTTTGCTTTCCTGTCTCTCCTAGTAATTTTCCACATGCATTTCTCCATTGCTCACTGAGCAACCAACTTCGAATGGGCTTCACATTAAAAGTTTATTTCTCACTGCCACAAGATGCAAGAGGTAATACACACTGATTGCATACAGTTCAGAAGCTTCTTAATTCAGAAAACTCTATTTATTGATTGTGTGAACCATGACATTATGTTACAGAAATTACAATTCTGTGGTATAAATGGAATAGCATATGAGTGGTTTAAGTAATACCTACAGAAAAGGAAACAAAAAAGTTTCTTTATATGGGTCAAGTGATTTAAATAAATTTGCCACTTCATCTAACTGGGATGAAATTACATTAGGTGTTCCACAGGGTTTAATCATGTGGGTCCACTTCTGTTCTTGATGTATATGAACGATCTTTCTTCTTATCTGAAACAAGAAGCTGAACTGACACTGTTTGCTGATGATAGAAGCATCATTATTAATCCAATTAAAGAAACTCCAATTGAAAATGACACAAATAAGGTCTTAGGAAAAGTTATTAATTGGTCTTCTGCAAATGGGCTTGCTTTAAACTTTGAAAATGTACATCCAGTTTTCTGCTGCAAAAAGTACTGTTCCTTCAATAAATATAACACATCAACAGAAGTCAGTAGACAGGGTGTACATACAGATGAGAATCTTAAGTGGAAATTTTATATTTTGGATCTTCTAAAGCAACTAAGTTCAGCAACTTTTGTAATCAGAATAATTGCTAATTTTGAGGATATAGGAATTAGTAAGCTAACATACTTTGCATACTTTCACTCTCTAATGTCATACGGTATATTTTGGGGTAACTCAACACTTAGACAAAAAGTATTCACTCCTCAAAAGAAAGTGGTTAGAATAATGTGTGGGGTTCATAGTCGCACATCTTGTAGCATATTAAAAAGATTGGGAATTCTTACAACAGCCTCACAGTACTTTTACTCACTAATGAAATTTGTTCTCAACAACATGGACCAGTTTAAAAACAACTGTTACATTCATGATTATAAGACCAGAAGAAAGAAAGACTGACACTATCAGTTACTCAACCTACCTTTGGCACAGAAAGGGGTAAAATAAAAATATTTGACAAATTACCAGATGAAATAAAATGTCTGACTGACAGCAGTAATAGCTTCAAAAATAAATTGAAATCATATATTTAAAAAAATCTTGTTTCACATGTGCATTTCTTGTGCACTTGACACGTTCCACATAACAGCGGCTACCATACCGTGTGATTGATCAGTGGAACATGCAACTGATTAACTCAGCCATTTTTTACTCACTTGTTTTACAGTCCAGTCAGTTGTCATCATTATTAATTTGTCCTATTTTCTTGTCTGTATTTTGGGTAAACATTATTTTAGTTATATTCTCACTGATTTTCAGGTTCACTCCCAAACATCCTCTACTCAACTCTTCCATTAGTTTTTGAAGTTACCACATTAGATGCAAATAATACAGTGCCATCGGCAACATTTAGGTGATTCATGTGTTTTTCCCATTTAAGAAGTGAATCAGAGTAACATAATAGTAATTATTTTTTCTGATTTTATATGCAAAGTAAAATGTTTAATTTATTTAAAAATTGCAGTTTGAAATGGAAGCAAGAAAACAGAAAATTATGTCTAAAATTTATTTTATTGTTTCCCAGTAGAGTTCCTGTTTACCCAGTAAATCTTCATCAATGTCATGGTTCCATTTTTAGCCATAACCCTGTTGTAGCAAACAATGAGAGGGCAGTCAGTTGAACTAGCTTTGTAGTTAAAAAAAATTGTCTGTACATCTGATTCCCCACTCCCCTCATTTTAAAGGCTTTAATTACAGATATGTATACATTTTGACCTAATTATGTTTATAGTCTTATTTTAGTACTTTCATTTTTAGAAATTTGGGAAGTATCCTTTCCTGATTTGATTTGATTTATTCATTCAGGAATCATCTTCCAGTGATGAAGACTTTGTCATCATAATGCAGTGAAATAAAGTGTTCAAAATATATGAGTACATAGAGTATGTAGGTACATTTTTGCGAAGATAAGATCAGTGGCCGCCCATGGCCTTGCTGAAGGAACCATTACAGCATTTGTGTCAAATGATTTAGGAAGACCTGAATCTGCGTGGTTGGACAATGCAAAGTCTGCCCTCCTGAAAATTAGATCAGTGTATTGACAAATACACTGCCTCATTAAGTTGGACACTGGACTCGCATTCGGGAGGACGACGGTTCAATCCCGCGTCCGGCCGTCCAGATTTAGGTTTTCCGTGATTTCCCTAAATCACTCCAGGTAAATGCCGGGATGGTTCCTCCGAAAGGGCACGGCCGACTTCCTTCCCCGTCCTTCCCTAATCCGATGAGACCGATGACCACGCTGTCTGGGTCTCCTTCCCCAAACCAACCAACCGATCATTAAGTTGGTCTCCATTGTACAATGTCGTTTTACACACTGTTTGTCCCATACAACTTAAGAGACACATTGACGACCAACTGAAAACCTCAGCTGCCGCCAGGTGTTGTCGATATACTTCGACGCGGACAGCTGAAAATGTGTGCCCCGACCGGACCCGGGATATCCCGCTTACACGGCAGACGCTCTATCTGTCCGAGCCACCGAGGACACAGATGAATAGCGTGACTGCAGGGACTTATCCCTTGCACGCTTCCCGTGAGACTCACATTCCCAACTGTCCCGGGTTCGAGTCCTGGTCGGGGCACACATTTTCAGCTGTCCACATCGAGGTATATCGACAACACCTGTCGGCAGCTGAGGTTTTCAGTTGGTCGTCAATTATTCCAGGCAAAGCTGCACGGTCATCGACAGTAACTGTTCTTTCGAGAACAAGTTACTGTCTTCGTATATTAAGAGACACAGTTTTTCATTGCAGTAAGAACACTTGCTGGTGACTCCTGGACCGTGAACCTGCTGCTAGGTTCCTTGCACTAACTCCAGTCTGTTTGAAAAACTGACTCCAGGTTGATAAACAATGAACTATATCCCCTGCACATTTTCATATCCTACTCTCAGTCCACCTGAGAAACTGAGTTATGATGAGTGAGACGTTGAACTCAGGATAATGACAAGATATGACGATCATGCATGTCAGATCTTAAACCATGATTTTTCCGTAAAAAGCCTCTCATTGTGGTGAAGTATAGTGATGTGTAGCTGTCTCCTTTCATTATTAACTGTTGTTTAAATCCTTCCAGGTAATGTGTAAAATGCATTAGTTATGAAGTATGTTTTAGCTGTGTTTTTTTAAACAAATTTGTTTTAGTAATCCTTAATCTCCTTGGGCAGTTTATTGCACAGTTTTATTCTCTATTAGAAAATGGTGGTGTTGCATTTTTTTCCACTTGGTGAATGAAAGTTCAAACTGGCCCATTTTCCGTGATTATATGTGGAACTGTTAGTGAAATATTTAGTGATATCTTCATTGATATGTACAACAGATTAGTCAATATATTCACTTGATGCAGTAAGGATACCCAGTTTTTTAAGTAGGCCCTAGTTCTTTACACTGAGCCTAACTACAACTTCTATTTATTATTCTTACAGCCCTTCTTCACAGTTCGAAGATTGTGTCCATGTTTTGTGCCTTTGATCACCAGAAAAGAATCCTACAGCTAAGAATTGTGTTATCGTGGGAATAGCATGCACCGCAAGGCATTGGCTGTTACAAACTGATATACAACCCTAACATTATTTTTGCCAGTATTTGTGTGTTCATTCGCTGTTAGTTGACCGTGTTAATGACTTGCCACTCTGTCCTCGTGAAGATGCAGAGCTAGTTCTTTATGCTGATGATATAAGTATAGTAATCACACCCAACAAACAAGAATTAGCTGAGGACATTATAAATAATAGCTGTCAGCAAATTATTGAGTAGTTCTCTGCAAATGGACTCTCACTAAATTTTGAGAAAACACAGGATATGCAGTTCTGTACAATAAATGGCAGAACACCATTGATAAATATAGACTTCAAACAGAAGTCTGTTTGCTGAGGCAGAATATTTAAAGTTTCTGAGTGTGTGCATTGGTGAGAAATTGAATAGGAAGAAATACATTTATGAACTGCTGAAATAATTAGGTTCAGCTACATATGCTATTAGGGTTATTGCAAATATTGGTGATAAAAATATCAGTAAATTAGCCTACTATACATATTTTCATTCACTGCTGTCATATGGCATCAGTTTTGGGGTAATTCATCAATAAGAGAAAAGTATCCAGAATGAGATTTTCACTCTGCAGCAGTGTGTGCGCTGATATGAAACTTCCTGGCAGATTAAAACTTTCTTTCAGGAGTGCTAGTTCTGCAAGGTTCGCAGGAGAGCTTCTGTAAAGTTTGGAAGGTAGGAGACGAGGTACTGGCAGGAGTGAAGCTGTGAGGACGGGGCGTGAGTCGTGCTTGGGTAGCTCAGTTGGTAGAGCACTTGCCTGCAAAAGGCAAAGGTCCCGAGTTCTAGTCTCGGCCCGGCACACAGTTTTAATCTGCCAGGAAGTTTCAAGAGAAAAGTATTCATTGCACAAAAGCACGTAATCTGAATAATAGGTAGAGCCCACCTATGATCACCTTGGAGACCTTTATTTAAGGAACTCAGGATATTCACAGTACCTGTGCAATACATATATTCACCAATGAAATTTGTTATTAATGACCCATCCCAGTTAAAAAATAATAGCAAAGTGCGTAGCTGCAACACTAGAAGAAAGGATGATCTGGGTTAAATTTGACATTGGCACAGAAAGGACTGACTTACGCTGCCATAAAAAAGTTTGTTCATTTGCTAAATAGCATTAAAAGTCTGATAGGTAACCAACCAATGTTTAAAAACAATTTAAAAGAATTTCTGAGTGACAGCTCCTTCTGCTCAATGGATGAGTTTTTAGAGATGAATGTTCCACATCATTACGAAATGTCGTATTCATGATCTATGGATCAAGTATTAATGTAATGTACCTAAAAACTTTGTGTTCATTACACAGTCTATAAATTTATCATCAGTGATTACTGTGACAGAGCTGTTTGCTCTCTTTTTGCTGAAGTGCACACTGTTTTCGTTAAGTTCCATGTTAATTCATTACATATTGCCCAGTCGTAAACATGCTTGAGGCTTTGATTTGCTTTCGCTAATAGGAGTCTGGTGTTCTATCACTGACTATGATGTTGCTTTCATCAGCAGAGAGAGAGAGAGAGAGAGAGAGAGAGAGAGAGAGAGAGAGAGGTTTTTCTCCATGTCTCATGCTGTCTGGAAAATCATTGTTATGTGGTAAAAACATAATTGGATCAAACACTCTTCCCTGAGTGATGCCTGTGTTTATGTAAATATTTTCTGACAATTGTTTTACAAAATTTTTGTCATCAGCAGACATGAGAACTGTCTCTACCTTTTGCACCCTGTTTTCCATGTGAAACTGGAACTACTCACTTACTATTCCATGTACAAGTAGTGCTTCTAGCTTGTTTAGTGATATTTTATGGCCTACCAAGTCAAAAGTGTTGGTCAAGTCTCAGAATATACCCGTAACACACTCATCCTTGTCAGGAGCTTGAAGTACTTTTGTGAAGACTGTAATGTCTAACATTGTACTACTCCTACATCGGAAACCAAACTGTGCTTCATTAGAAAAGGCTGTATCTTCCATTGTAATTTGCCAGGGATTTCCTTGACACTCCTGTGCTATCTAAACAAATTCTTGACAAACAGCACAGCTATTCTCTGAATTGCTATTGTTCCACTTATTGAATCCCTTAAGAACTCTAGACTGATTTGAATTTCAAAAATATAGTCTCAAGAATTCATTCAGCAGATAGAAGTCTTTGAAATGGTCAAGGTAACACACCAGGATGTGCTGTTAATAATGTTTTCATTTCCAGTAAATTTGAGCAGTGAGTATGCCATCTTCAAACCCACACGACACACAACAGGTGTAACATTTTGGAAGCAAATGATGATCATGGTCTGAATATCTTATCTTCTCTTGATAGAAGATTATTTTATTTGTCATTGGGAGTTTTGCAGATTTTTAAGTGTCTCTGCCTTACTTTGGTTTGTCAACACTATCATCTTTACAGCTGCCAGTGTTGACATCACAGGAATGTGAAATACATTAAACATTTTTTTGTTTTGTTTGACAATATAACAAAAACTAACTGCTATGTATGCAGGCCTTAGCTCAGTGTGAATGCTATCGAGCACCGATAGTCAAAATGCACATTCTCACTTTAGTTAGTGTAAGGTGAGAGTAGAGAAAAAGTGAGAGTTCAGTGCAATTTGATTTAACACCCCCTTTGCCAACTTTCACCTCGAAGGAAGGGAAATCCCCTCCCCCTTCTCTTTATGCCAGTTGTCAGACAATTGTCCTTTTGTTTGAGGCAGAATGACAGCCACATGTCCAATCAGGGGCTATTGTCCTCCCCGTCTAGGTTACTGGGGTAGTGATGTTAGTTGTAAACAATTACAGCATTTTCATTATAAAACATTTAGAGTCGGAATGTCTGGCCTTCCCTCACTCTCTGCCATCCCACACAGAGTTGCATTTTGAGATCACAACACGGGCTGCACAGATGCCCACAAGCCCATTATTATTATTTGCTTACAGTTGGGGAAGCATCAACAGACCACAGTGTCCATGCATGAGCTGTCGCGAGATTGCGTTGCACTCGTAGTACAGCTGCCACTGGCTGAGGCTGACACCACACTGCCTAGTCTCTGTGCTCCCACCACAAGGGCCGTGGCCATACATGCTGTCGCGCGCGTGTGTGTGCGTGTGTGTGCGTGTGTGTGTGTGTGTGTGTGTGCGTGTGTGTGCGTGTGTGTGTGTGTGTGTGTGTGTGTGTGTGTGTCTGAAACAATCTTTCAGGCATGGGTGTGTGCTATCCCCGCAACAACTGTGTCTCTAAAGCACAGCACATTGTCACTTCAAGTACTTGTCAGTCCTCAGGTGACCGTATCCAGTACAAGCAATTGTTGTCGCTTCAGCTGTGTAGATGTTGTTATAAACAATAGTGAGCCTTGTCACGCCAACCACTGACAGTCGTGCACCTGTCTTCTGCCGCTGTATTGTAGACATTTAGAGTCACACCAGGCCTGCTCCTCGGCTGCTTTTATCATTGACAATAAATACAAAGAAGTTATATTCTCAAATTCCATGCATATATATATTCCCCCCCCCCCCTCCTGTGAACTATCTGTCTTATCTCCTTTAGTAATAGCTTCATTCCTTCTTACAGCTCTTCTAGCTGGGAACATTTGGGGATTTTAACTTTGTCTTGTATTTCCTGGATTACACTACTGTTAAAATGTTCCAAAACTGTGAGTGTACCATATGTTACCAACTCTCCTCCTATACATTCTTGATGAATTTTCATGTATAACTTTAATTTTACAACTTCAGCAGATCCATTAAATGTAGTTATGCTGTGAGTTTTAAACTCTGCAGACAGCTTTTCTGTTGGTAGATGCCCATTGTCAAGTCCAGCACATTTAGGTACATTGCAACCACCCTTTTTAAGCAGATCCAAATAGGAATGGATGTTTATAGATTCCTCATATGCCCTTTAATATAGTAAACATCCACCACAAATGCATCATTTTCTGTGAGTACTCCAGTGTATGGCCACTTTCCATTGCTATTTGCAGTAAATGCTGACATCTTTTATTCCCCAGTCACATCTAGATTTTCAGATATAGGCCTATCGGGTTTAAAGTGATTTCTAAGTCTTGCTTGCACATGTACAATCTCCTCCCCTACACCCTCGTTCCCCCATTCCCTGTAGCAGTTTGTAGGGACTCTTTTTCTTTTCCCCAGATGCTCTACTTTTCATTTTCTGCCTTCGGTCTTGTCCATATCAGTTTTCTTTTTCATAATAATGTTATTTGTGCAAACCATTCCTATTTCAGTAATATCTGTATTTGGCAGTATTGCGGAGAACAATGTCCTGGATTGAGAAAAATGTTTCTCCAGCTTTAATATAACACTTGGGTATAATATTTACACATATTTATTGGAGTCTATGTTAACAATTTCCACATAGTTTACAAGCAAATACACAAAACTAGAGGCAGACAGGCTTTCCTGAGTTGGGATTCTCTGGAAGGTTTACTTGTGCACCAGTCAACTTTCATGTTTTATTACTTCCCCAGTACACTAACTGTAGAACACTGTTATACACAACACATCAGTTGTTATGTAACTATCTGATAATTTACACTACATAGAGGATGTTACTACAGTCATTAGAGTAAAAATCCAATATAATTTGTAGAAAGTCTTGTATCTAATGACGAGTGTAGATGTGTTGCTTATTTTTTCACTTCATCGTACTGCATACATAGAAGATTTACTTCTCTCAGAGCCCATTTATCGTATATTCTGTCATCCCTAAGGGGATCTTTTAATACACTTTTCAACATCATACTTCTGCGGTGGTAGGGGGAGTCTATGAGACACTTGGGTGTTAGTAGGATAGGATTTCCAATAGGGTTGCAAATAGATGTTTGAAATTCTTAAAAATCGGCTATTTTGATATCCTCCTATCCTGTAGGGATCTGTACAGTGCAGCAGTACCCAGATAACTGGCAAGCATAGTAGATGTAGTCTCTTCAGTAGGTTTGCTGCCTCTTCTAAGTGTTCTGTGAATAAAGTGCACAAAACACACAGTCTTTTGACATTGCTGTTTTGGTATAGCTGATCATAGTGTGTTGAAAATGTAAATGATGGGTCATCGTATCCATCTAGCCAGTCGCTAGAGGATGTGTTGCGCTAAATAAAGTGGCAACTTTGCACTCAAAATTGTTTGCTGAGGTAGTGTGCTGTGATATCTAACTGTTTAACATTTTCTGCACATAAGGTTTGTTGAAGGGGGAGGGGGGGGAAAGAAAGATGAATTTTAAGAGAATTACACATGACAGCGACAGAAGCCATAACCACATTAGTTGATTGCAGTGCAATGCAATTGATAGTCAGCATTACACACTCATAGTTTCATTTTAATAATATGTAAGGTAGAAACTTTACAACCCTTAGCTGCAGGAGTTGTCAGATCGTTTAGTGCATGTGGCCGCTGCAAGATGAAGTGCTACCCTGCGGCGCAGTGAGTGATAGGCAGCCACCCAGTACCATGGCACTGCCAGAAATCGTGTGACCAAATTAAATAGTGCTGTGGATCAGTGCAACGCACGAGAGACAGGCCTGACATTCACAGAGGCATAATAAAAACAATGGATATGCGACTGCTCGCTGTCAGTGTGGACTCGCATTCGGGAGAGCAACGGTTCAAAGCCATGTCTGGCCATCCAGATTCAGATTTTCCGTGATTTCCCTAAAACACTTACGGCAAATGTCGAGATGGTTCCTTTGAAAGTGCACGGCCGCTTTTCCCCTGTGTCCTTCCCTAGTCCGAGCTTGTGTTCCATCTCTAATGATCTTGATTTCGACGAGACATTAAACACTAATCTCCTCCTCCATTTCACTCCCTGTTGCTCCTGCACGACCTACTTCGGGAGCAACACCCCCAGGTACGTCTGTTCCCACTTCTAAGCCGGAGAAACGTAAGTCATCTTCGGCTTCTCTCACTAGGAAGGGGTCCCTTGGGTCACTCCCTTCCCAGGTTTCTGCTAGTGGGAAAGACGACACCCGCCAGTGGCTGTAGAGCCCAAAAGCAGCTGGTCATAGGGCTTCGCACTCATCCTCAGTCCCAGAGACTGAGCCAGTGAAGTCCTCCCAGCCCGGGAAACCAAAGGAGCAGTGAGAGAAATCCAAAAAGAAAACCTATAAGACCAAGGAAATTGTGGTGGCATCCATGCCACCGTTACCTACAACCTCTGTGTCTGAGGATGGGGTGGAGATTTTGGTGTCTGCTGAGGACCTGGATCTCTCCAGACCCTCAGACAAAATGGATATAGACTGCTCAGGAAAACAGTTGGGTGCGGCAGGTGACCCTGAGGCGTAAACTGCCTCATTGAATGTTCCATGCCTTCCCAGTCTCATGATGATGTCATCCTCCAGTGGAATTGTGGCGGTTTTTTCTACTGCCTGGCTGAGCTACGGCAAATATTAAGCTTTACACCAGCTATCTGCATTGCCCTCCAGGAAACCTGGTTCCCAGCAATGCAGACCCCTGCCCTCTGCAGCTATAAGGGATGTTACAGGAACCGTAGCGACTATAATAGTGTGTCAGGTGTAGTTTGCATTCATGTCCTCAAGTCAGTCTGTAGTGAACATGTGCCCCTTCAAACCCCTCTTGAAGCTGTGGCTGTCAGAATAAGGACGACACAGGAAATAACTGTCTGCAATGTATATCTTCCTCCAGATGGTGCCATACCCCTGAATGTATTAGCTGCACTGATTGATCAACTCCCTAAACCTTTCTTACTTTTGGGAGATTTTAATTTCCAAAACCCTTTGTGGGGTGGTACCATGCTCTCTGGCCAAGGCAGAGATGTCGAAACCTTCTGTCTCAGTTCAACCTCTGCCTCGTAAATACTGGGGCCTCCACAAATTTCAGTGTGGCTCATGGTAGTTACTCGACCATTGATTTATCAATTTGTAGTCCAGGACTTCTCCCATCTATCCACTGTAGAGCACATGATGACCTGTGTGGTAATGACCACTTCCTCATCTTCCTGTCACTGCCCCGGCATCAGGCCCATGGACGTCTGCCCTGTTGGTCTTTAAACAAGGCGGACTGGGAAACTTTCACCTCTGCTGTCACTGTTGAATCTGCCCCACGCGGTAACGTCAATGCGATTGTTGAGCAGGTGACTACAAAAATTGTTTCTGCGGCAGAAAACACGATCTCTCGCTCTTCAGGGTGCCCCTGGCGTTAGGTAGTCCCTTGGTCGCCGGAAGTTGCTGAAGCAATTAAGGAGCACCGGTGTGCTCTACAGTGGCATAAGTGACACCCTTCACTGGAGCACCTCATAGCCTATAAATGGCTCCGTGCCCATGTTCGCTACCTTATCAAACAACGGAAGCAGGAGTGTTGGGAGAGATAAGTCTCAACCATTGGGTGCCATACGTCACCTTCCCAACTCGGGGCCAAGATCAAAAGGAAATCGCGGTGGCACCCACTCCACTGCTACCTACAAGCTCTGCATCTGAGGATGCGGTGGAGATTCTGGTGTCCGCTGAGGACCTAGATCTCGCCGGTCCCTCATACATGATGGGTGTTGCTCCCGTTGGTACTCAATCGGTGGCAGCAGGTGACCCAGTGGTGTAATCTGCCTCCTCAGTCCCTTCACGCCTTTCTCGGCCATGGACAATGTCATACTCCAGTGGAAATGCAGCGGTTTTTTCCACCATCTTGCTGAGCTCCGACAACTTCTCAGCCTTCACCCTTTCCTCCGCATTGCTCTTCAGGAAACTTGGTTTCCGGCGATGTGAACCCCCACCCTCCATGGCTATTGGGGTTATTATAAGAACCAGGCAACTTATGAGAGGGTATCTGGTGGCGTCTGCATTTACGTCCTTCACTCTCTTTACAGCGAGTCTGTCCCTCTACAAACACCTTTAGAGGCTGTCGCTGTTTGGTTGTGGACCCCTCAGGCTGTTACTGTCTGCAGTCTCTATCTTCCACCGGATGTTGATGTACCGCAGCGTGTCCTGGCTGCGCTGATAGCCCAATTGTCGCCACCTTTTCTATTACTGGGCGACTTCAATGCCCGTAACAATCTGTGGGGTGGATCAGTGGCAACAGGCCAAGGCAGCATCATTGAGCAAGTATTGACACAGCTAGACCTTTCTCTTTTAAATAGTGGTGCCTTCACACATTTCAGTGTGGCGCGTGGCATGTACTTGGCCATCGACCTTTCGATGTGCAGCCCTAGCCTATTACCATCTGTCCAACGGAGTGTGCATGACAACTTGGGCGGTAGTGACCACTTTTCGATCTCTCTGTCACTGTCACAGTCACAGTGTAGCTCTTCTGGGCGCTACTGCAGATGGGCTATGAATAAGGTCGACTGGGACTTGTTCACCTCCGTTGCCACTACTGAGCCTCTTTCCAATGACGCCATTGATGCGGTGGTTCACTCGGTCACCACCGGCATTGTTACTGCTGCAGAATCTGCCATTCCCTGTTCTTCTGGGTCCCCTCGGCAGAGGACTGTGCCTTGGTGGTCGCCCAAGTTCGCTGAGGCGATTGAAGATCGCAGGCGGGCACTCCAGCATCACAAGCGGCATCCCTCATTGGCACACCTCATAGCCTTTAAATGGCTCCTTGCACGAACCCGCCGCCTCATTTGCCAACGCAAACAGGAGTGCTGGGAAAGGTATGTCACCACCCTTGGCCTCCGTACCTCTCCATCGCAGGCTTGGGCCAAGATTAGATGACTCTATGGCCATCAGAGCCCTGTCAGCGTACCTGCGCTTTCACTGAATGGAGCAGTCTGTACTGACTCCGACACAATTTCAAACGGCTTAGGGAAGCATTTTGCTCAGAGTTCCACTTCTGCGAATTACCCACTGGCTTTCCGCTCCCTGAAAGAGCGATTGGAACATCGGAGCATTTCATTTCACATGCGCCACCCTGAATTGTACAATGCTCCGTTCAGTGAGTTGGAATTCCAAAGTGCCCTAGATGCTTGCCCTGATACGGCTCCCTGGCCAGATCGCATCCACTGTCAGATGCTCAAATACCTCTCAGTGGACTGCCAGAAATGCATCCTAGACCTTTTCAACCGTATCTGGGTTGTGGGTGAGTTCCCATCGCAATGGTGGGAAAGCATCGTAATCCCTGTGTTGAAACCTGCCAAGAACCCACTGGAGGTGGACAGCTACTGCCCCATTAGCCTCACCAACATTCTTCGCAAGTTGCTCAAATGCATGGTGAGCTGGAGGTTGAGTTGGCTACTTGAGTCTCAGGGCCTTCTCGCTCCGTCTCAAGGTGGGTTCCGTAAGGACTGCTGTGCTGCCGATAATGTGGTGTGCCTAGAGTTTGCCATCCGTATGGTCTTTGCCCGCCATCAGCATCTGTTTGCCATTTTTTTTACATGCGGAAGGCATACGATACGACATGGCGACATCACATCCTCTCTGTGCTTCATGGTTGGTGTCTTCAGGGTCTGCTCCTGATTTTCATACAAAATTTTCTGTCGCTTCTTTCCTTCCGCATGCAAGTTACGGCCTCCCATAGTTCCTCCCGAGTTCAGGAGAGTGGGGTACTGCAAGGATCTGTCTTAAGTGTTTGCCGAACGGCAGCTGTAGGGCGCTATCCACAAGGCGTTGTCTTGGGCTGTAGTGCATGGCTTCCAGTTTTCGGCTGCCAAGACCTGCGTTATGCATTTCTGCCGGCGACACAGTGTTCACCCTGAGCCATGGTTTTATCTTGACGGCAAACGTCTTGCTGTGGTGGAGATGCATCAGTTTTGGGATTGGTTATTGATACCCGGTTGACTTGGCTCCCTCATATTCGGCAGATTAAACAGACGTGCTGGCGGCTTCTTAACGCTCTTCGTTGCTTCAGTCACTCCAGCTGAGGTGTCGATCGGTCTACCCTTCTACAGCTGTACCAGGCATTAATTCAGTCCCATCTAGATTATGGGAGCCTGGCTTACAGTTCAGCATCACCTTCCACATTGCAGTTGCTTGACACCATCCTTCACAGCGGGATCCGACTCACCACTGGAGCTTTCCGGACAAGCCCTGTCAACAGCATACTTGTGGAGTCAGGTGTCGCTCCATTGCGGTTCTGGCGCCACCGATTACTGGCCGCTTATGCTACACACGTTTGTAGCTTGCGCCGGCATCCCAATTATCGTCTCCTGTTCCCTCAGTCGGTCGTCCATCTTCCTGAACGGCGGACCCGGTCAGGGTGTACGATCACAGTTCGCGTCAGAGCTCATCTCTCCGGGCTTGAGGTTTTTCCCTCTTCCACCTCTTTTCCGAGCCCCTCTGCATATACCCCCGTGGTGTGTGCCCCGCCCATGCCTTCGGCTCGATATGGCACAGGGCCCGAAGGACTCTGTCCCTCCTGAGGCCCTCAGCCACCGCTTCCTTTCAATCCTTGCCGCATTTTGAGGCTCTGACATTGTCTATACTGATGGTTTGATGGTTGCTGGTCATGTCGGTTATGCTCTTACTCTAGGGGATTATTGTGAAAAACACTGACTGCTGGCTGGCTGCAGTGTTCTCACTGCCAAGCTGGTCGCCATCTCTTGCGCCCTAGAGTATGTCCACTCCTGCTCAGGTGAGTCCTCCGTTATCTGTAGTGACTCCCTGAGCGGTTTACGAGCTACAGTGTTTCCCCTGCTCTCGTCTGGTGATGGCTGTCCAGGAGTCCTTCCATACTCTTGCCTGTTGCGGCCACTCTGTGGTCTTTGTGTGGACCCCGCGTCATGTAGGCATCCCGGGTAATGAATGTGTCGATACGCTGGCCAAACGGGCTGTCGGTGCACCAGCCTCAGAGATTGGTCTTTTGGAGAGTGACCTCAGGTCAGTTTTGTGGCAGAAGGTACATTGTACCTGGGGTGAAGAATGGCGCACCCTTCCTTCACCCGACAAACTTCGGGCCTTCAAGGAGGCTACCGGTGCGTGGCACTCCTCCTTGCGGGTCTCTCGCAAGGACTCTGTTGTCCTCTGCCGACTGCACATTGGCCACACGTGGACAACACACGGCTATTTCTGGCACCGCGAGGACCCACCTTTGTGTCGCTGTGGGTCAACTTTGACGGTGGTCCACATCTTGTTGGACTGCCTGCTTTTAACTCTGCTCACGCAGACGTTTGCACTGCCTGATACGCTTCCTGCACTTTTATCAGATGACGTTGCGATGGCAGATTTAGGTTTGGATTTTATTCGTGCAGGGGGTTTTTATCGTTTGATCTAAGTGTTTGTCCTTTTTTGTGTTGAGTCTGGCCTTTGACCTATGATTTTAGACTGGGGTTTTTAGTGCGTTTCTTGGTAGTTGGCTTTTTCTTTTTTGTTTCTGTGGTTGGCCAACCACTGTCACACGTGGTGTGATTTTAATTCCTTTTTTCTGTTCTCTGTCTCTCTTGTCCTATGTCGTCTCTTGTCATCTCCATTGTTTGTGCTTATTCTTTGTGGGTGTTTAAAGTTCGTGGAAAAAGGGACCGACAGCCCTAGTGGTCTGATCCCTTCGATACCACAAACCGACCGACCAGTGACCGACCTGCGCTCGTTATTACGCCGCAAGGTTTTTCAGCTGATGGAGACGGAATGGCAAAATCTCAGTACGCACAATAAACTGCGAGCCATTAAGGGGACCACGAACGTGTGGAAGTCCTCGATGAGGGCGTCTCACAGGGACTCTGTGGTTCTCTGCCAGCTCCACATTGGACACGCACGGGCAACCTACGGCTACCTCCTGTGCCTCAGTGTCGGTGCGGCGCCCAGTTGACAGTGGCCCGTATTCTTCTGCTGTGTCCTCCTTCGGCTGCCGTGCAACTTCATCTTCGGTTGTCGTACTCGTTATCGTCGATTTTCACAGACAACGCCTCATCGGCTGATTTGGTTTACGTTCCGTTTCATTCGTGAGGGTGGGTTTTATCATTCGATCTGAGTTTTAGCGCCTGTCCTTTGTCTCTCTGTGTCCTCCACCGTAGTGCTTTTAGTGTGAAGGTTTTAACGTGTTGCAGGGTGGCTGGCTTTTCGTTTTTATTTTCGTGGTCAGCCAGCCACTGTAATCTGCTTCCTTGTTTTACTCTCTTCTAACTGTTCCTTGCATCTCTCTGTTGTTCTCTTGCCCTCTTTTGTTCCTTTTAGTGTTCGTTGTCTTTCCTTCGTTCTTGTGGTCTTTCCTTTCTTTCTGTTTTGTGTCGTATGTCTCGTCTATTTTATTCTCACACTTGTGGCATTGTTTTATTAGGAACAAGGAACCGACGGCCTCGTAGTTTGATCCCTTTCCCCATATTTTAAACCGAACGACGAAATGGCACAACCTCAGCACGCACATCAAACTGCGTGCAATTAAGGAGACTACGAATTTGTGGCAGTCCTCCACGGGGGCCACTCGCAGGGACTCTGTGGTACTCTGCCGGCTCCGCATTGGCCGTGCTCGGGTGACACGGCTACCTCCTTCGCCGTGATGACCCACCTCAGTGTCGGTGCTGCGCCCGGCTGACAGTGGCCCATATCTTGGTGAGCTGACCTTCTTTGACTGCCCTGCGACGGACTCCTCAGTTACCGGACTCGTTGCCATTAATTTTAGCAGACAACGCCTCATCGGCTATTTTAGTTTTACGTTTTATACGTGACGGTGGGTTTTATCATTCTATATAAGTTTTAGTGCATGTCCTTTGTGTTCCCCACTCTAATGCTTTTAGGGTGGATGTTTTACTGTGTCGCCGAGTGGCTGGCTTTTCCTTTTTATTCTCGTGGTCGGCCAGCCACGGTCATCTGCTCTCTTGTTTTTACCCCTTCTACTTGTTTCTTGCTTCTCTCTGTGGTTTTCTTTTCCTGTTTTGCCCATAGTAGCGTTCGTTGTCCTTCTGCCCTTCTTCTGGTTCTTCCTTTCTCCTGTTACTGTGCTGTACGTCTCCTCTTCTTTTTTTTCCTTATGTAATTATTTTACTGTGAGCAAGGGACTGATGACCTCGCAGTTTGGTCCTCCCCCCCCCCCCCCCACTTTCTAAACAAACAAACTAACTAACTAACCAATCGACCAATCCTCCTCCTGCTATTGATTATACTAGTGACTCCATGGTTGACATGATCATAGTTCCTTATCCAGACACAGTATCCTGAGGACGGGCGTACTACTTGAGATGGCTATATGCATCGTGCTTTACAGCCATGGCTTTTGCCAGAGTTGCGCACACCCATATACACTCACTGGACAAACCAGCCTTCTTCTTCTTATAATAATAATAATAATAATAATAATAATAATAATAATAATAATAATAATAATAATAATAATAATAATAATAATAATGTGCAATAAGAAGAAGAAAATACAGTAATGGACTCAAACATCCCAGAGCAAACAAACAAAGAACAACACGCATCTATTAAACAATCAGAGGAAAACGAAATCTTAAGACAGCCACCAGAACAAGTACAAATAGAACACGAAGTGACACAAAATTTAGATATAGAAGAAAAATTTCAGCTGACATATATAGAATACAAAGACACAAATACAGACATAAGACTATTCTTGCATACACCGCCAAATAACCCACAAGTCAAAACAACAATAAAAACTATCAACACAATCATACACAACAAAATAAATGAAAACACAACTATGGAAAAGTTACAACTACTGGTTTATATAGGAACACTAACTACACTAAATATGCACACTAGGCAGAGATCAGAACCAACCAACACACAGAAGAAACCCACAAAACCAGCATGGCAACACAGGCTACAGATCAGAATAGAAAAACTGAGAAAAGACATCGGACAGCTAACACAATTTATAAGAAATGAAATGTCAGAAAAAAAAACGAAAAATGTTAGGTAAAATCTCACAACAAGAAGCGATCGAGCAATTAGATGAAAAGAAGCAGAAATTACAAGCATTGGCCAAACGACTTAGAAGATACAAAAAAAGTGAAAATAGAAGGAAACAAAACCAAACATTCAATACAAACCAAAAGAAATTTTACCAGACAATAGATAACACACACATTAAAATAGACAATCCACCAAACATATCAGAAATGGAACACTTCTGGAGTAACATATGGTCAAACCCGGTACAACATAACAGGCATACACGGTGGATACAAGCAGAAACAGGCACATACAAGTTGATACCAGAAATGCCTGAAGTAAACATTTTGCAACATGAAGTCACCCAAGCAATTAATTCTACTCACAATTGGAAAGCCCCTGGAAAAGATAAAATAGCAAATTTCTGGCTAAAGAAGTTCACCTCAACACATTCACATCTAACTAAATTATTTAACAGTTACATTGCAGACCCATACACATTCCCTGATACACTTACACATGGAATAACTTATCTGAAACCTAAAGATCAAGCAGACACAGCAAACCCAGCTAAATATCGCCCCATAACATGCCTACCAACAATGTACAAAATATTAACTTCAGTCATTACACAGAAATTATTGACACATACAACACAGAACAAAATTATAAATGAAGAACAAAAAGCCTGTTGCAAAGGAGCACGAGGATGTAAAGAGCAACTGATAATAGATGCAGAGGTGACATATCAAGCTAAAACTAAACAAAGGTCGCTATCCGGCCGAAGTGGCCGTGCGGTTAAAGGCGCTGCAGTCTGGAACCGCAAGGCCGCTACGGTCGCAGGTTCGAATCCTGCCTCGGGCATGGATGTTTGTGATGTCCTTAGGTTAGTTAGGTTTAACTAGTTCTAAGTTCTAGGGGACTAATGACCTCAGCAGTTGAGTCCCATAGTGCTCAGAGCCATTTGAACCATTTGAGCCAAAGGTCGCTACACTACGCATACATTGATTACCAAAAAGCTTTTGATAGTGTACCCCACTCATGGTTACTACAAATATTGGAAATATACAAAGTAGATCCTAAATTGATAAGTTCCTAAACATAGTAATGAAAAATTTGAAAACCACACTTAATATACAAATAAATTCAAATATCATCACATCACAGCCAATACAGATTAAGCGTGGAATATACCAAGGAGACTCATTAAGTCCTTTCTGGTTCTGCCTTGCTCTGAACCCACTATCCAACATGCTAAATAATACAAATTATGGATACAATATTACTGGAACATACCCACACAAAATCACACATTTGCTATACATGGATGATCTAAAACTACTGGCAGCAACAAATCAACAACTCAACCAATTACTAAAGATAACAGAAGTATTCAGCAATGATATAAATATGGCTTTTGGAACAGACAAATGTAAGAAAAATAGCATAGTCAAGGGAAAACACACTAAACAAGAAGATTACATAATGGATAACCACAGCGACTGCATAGAAGCAATGGAAAAAACAGATGCCTATAAATATCTAGGATACAGACAAAAAAATAGGAATAGATAATACAAATATTAAAGAAGAACGAAAAGAAAAATATAGACAAAGACTAACAAAAATACTGAAAACAGAATTGACAGCAAGAAACAAGACAAAAGCTATAAATACTTATGCTATACCAATATTGACCTACTCATTTGGAGTAGTGAAATGGAGTAACACAGACCTAGAAGCACTCAATACACTTACACGATCACAATGCCACAAATATAGAATACATCACATACATTCAGCAACAGAAAGATTCACATTAAGCAGAAAGGAAGGAGGAAGGGGATTTATCGACATAAAAAACCTACATTATGGACAGGTAGACAATTTAAGAAAATTCTTTCTAGAACGCACAGAAACTAGCAAAATACACATAGCAATCACTCGTATAAATACATCGGCTATACCACTGCAATTTCATAACCACTTCTACAACCCTGTAGATCACATAACATCAACAGATACGAAGAAAGTAAATTGGAAAAAGAAAACAGTACACGGCAAGCACCCGTATCATCTAACACAGCCACACATCGATCAAGACGCATCCGACACGTGGCTAAGAAAAGGAAATATATACAGTGAGATGGAAGGATTCATGATTGCAATACAGGATCAAACAATAAACACCAGATATTACAGAAAGCATATTATTAAAGATCCCAATACCACAACAGATAAATGCAGACTTTGCAAACAACAAATAGAAACAGTAGATCACATCACAAGCCGATGTACAATACTAGAAAATACAGAATACCCCAGAAGACATGACAATGTAGCAAAAATAATACATCAACAGCTTGCCTTACAACATAAACTTAGAAAACACTTTCCCACATACAAGTATGCACCACAAAATGTACTGGAGAATGATGAATACAAATTATACTGGAACAGAACCATTATAACAGATAAAACAACACCACATAACAAACCTGATATCATACTCGCCAATAAAAAGAAGATATTAACACAACTAATCGAAATATCCATACCCAATACAACAAATATACAAAAGAAAACAGGAGAAAAAATTGAAAAATACATCCAACTGGCTGAGGAAGTCAAGGACATGTGGCATCAGGATAAAGTTGACATTATACCAATTATACTATCAACTACAGGAGTCATACCTCACAATATGCACCAGTACATCAATGCAATACAGCTACATTCAAACTTATATATACAACTACAGAAATCTGTAATTATTGATACATGTTCAATTACCCGAAAGTTCCTAAATGCAATATAACATATACCGTACAGTTAAACGGAAGTGACGCTTGATCAAGGTCCGCGTCACTTTCCATTTTTAACCAGACTTAACGTCTGAGAAAGTAAAGAAATAATAATAATAAATTAATAATATCTGCAGATGACATTCCATGCTGGGCGGAGTGACGCAGGATTGTGGCTATCATGTGCAACTGTGACCCTCCTAATGTGAGCACAGAGGCTGGGCAGTGTGGCGGCAGCTTCAGCCAGCGGTGGTGGTAATATGAGGGGCGTGCAATACATAATGCAACACTTTTTTTTTTTTTTTTTTTTGAAACTTCCTGGCAGATTAAAACTGTGTGCCCGACCGAGA
The DNA here is from genome assembly GCF_023898315.1 of Schistocerca nitens. Classification (NCBI taxonomy): domain Eukaryota; kingdom Metazoa; phylum Arthropoda; class Insecta; order Orthoptera; family Acrididae; genus Schistocerca; species Schistocerca nitens. The sequence continues at coordinate 78,136,733 of NC_064616.1, read as the reverse complement.
CTCGAACTCGGGACCTTTGCCTTTCGCGGGCAAGTGCTCTACCATCTGAGCTACCGAAGCACGACTCACGCCCGGTCCTCAGAGCTTTACTTCTGCCAGTTTCAGCTGGAAAAGACGAGTAATTTGTTTCTCGGCCAATTTCGGGTGGAACAAATGTGGAATTTGTTCTGGGATATCGTGGAATATTCCTGCTTCAGCTCTTACAGCTTCAGGAAGTTCCAGTAAGTGATGACATTATACGTAGCTTTGAAAATGGCGTTTGTAATTGATATGTGTTCCAAGCAGAGAGTTGTCTTTGAATTTCTTTCGGTAGAAGACCAGAGCATAGCAGATATTCACATTAGTCTGTACACCCGAGAGGAATTAGCAAAACTTCATAGGCTCGTTCTTCCACATCCACCCTACAGCCCAGATCTCGCATATGTTTGGCCCAATGAAGGATGCACTCCACAGGACGCAGTATGTCGATGATGGGAAGATTGGTGGTGCAGCAAGATATTGGCTCCAACGTCGACCAGGAGAGTGTTGCCATGCAGGCCCTCTCAATGAAATCATCGTCTTACTTACCTTAATATCGTTTTACCACAGTTACGGAAAACTTGACTCTTCAGACTGAATAGGGATTTAAATCGCCGTCTTCCCAAATGTGTGACCAGTGTCTTACTACTGCGCCACCTTGCACATTATTTTCGTGCTCACACGGGAACGTATAACCAAAACGTTAAATGTATAATCTGAACAATGAAGCAAAACACTCTTTCATTACAATAGTGCCTAATATCTGTTCTGTTACTATACGGAACTAGGTGTTAGTAACAGTTCGAAACCTCTAACCCATACGATCATGACAATCTCTCCAACCAAGCCTCTTTGATTTGTACACCCAAGAAGACACATAGACCAGATTCTGCCACAGTCCTAGTAACAAAGTCCATGTGGATGTTCCGTGTGAATGTCTCATAGAATCATATTGGCTTAAGGCTGGGGTTCCCAAACTTTTCCTCTGGCGGAACACACTGAGGCTCCTGGTACTTTGATGAAACACCTTGTTTATTTTATTTTGAAGGTTAATAAAATTTTTAATAAGTGAAACGTTTGTTTTATTCAATGGTGACTTCAATTTCAACTCATAACGAATAACATAGAAAATCGTAATAAAATTTAAAAAAATAATTATAATCTTCAAAATGTTGAGAAAAAAAGCGCCATGCTATTAATAGTTTTTCGTAGAGCAGTTGTTCACTTCCCGTAGTGTGCCAGTGTTCCGCGGAACACAGTTTGGGAAACCGTGGCTTAAGGTAGGCACATAATCGTGAAACCGGTAGGCCACCGGCGTCGTACCAAAGCAACCAACTCGCCATTACCCAAGCAGTATGTTTAGTTTGTGCGTAACATAGCGGTTCTTCATCGTGAAACGACGTAGACATACAAAATGTCAGACACGTCTTTCTGGCCCCCCAGGGGGTCCACAACTCTTTTGTGGATACGTGCGTAGCGAGCACGGGACCCCGAGCTAATGTGGCCCTCCTTCCTTTCCGGGCTGCATACCCTCCCTTTCCGCATCCTTCCCCGTCCCCCGTCTTCACCCCCCCCTCACCCCTCCCCCTGGCTCTCTCCTTCCCTTTCTCCCCCTCAGGGAGTATGGTTTGTGCCTACGTCCGGAGACGGACGCTCGAAACTGTTACAAATTCCTTGCTTTCTACACTTGCAAGTCTTCGTCCTTCCTCTGTCCTTCTTTTCCTTCCCTCTTCTCTTTTCCCTTTTCTCCGCCGCGGCGTTTGAGACCCCTCTTCTTTCCTTTCCCTTTCTCTTTTTTTCCTCCCTGTGCGTGTCTGAAGGCCGACCCACGCACTTCCATGCGTAGCCGGTGACGGGGTATCGGGTAATTCCCCGCCCCGGGTAGACAGGTAGGACACGTATGTACCCCCTGGTAACGGCCAGGCCCAGGGAGGGGTGATTACCCGAGCTGATACCTTCCGAAAGTGCCGATTGGTCCCTCCGTCCGTTTGTCGGGAGGTGTGACCTGAGGTGTGAACAATCACCTAAGGCGGGAGTGCCCTCAGAGAGGGCCCCCACAAGGGAGGAGCGCGCCATCGGAGACGCCGGTAATCATGGGGGATTCTTCCGCAATGGTTTCCTCACCTTCCACTATGTCTGCTCACAAGCGTAAGTTCACTGAGTCTCAGCCACAGACAGTTCTTCCATCGTTGCCACAGTTCCTTGTTGTTTCTCGGTCTGACGAAGGTCACGACTTCTCCACGGTCAACCCTTTCATTATTCAGAAAGGTGTCGACGCAATTGCAGGTCCTGTAAAGTCTTGTTCCAGATTACGGAATGGCACCCTGTTGTTAGAAACAGTCAGTGCCCTCCAGGCACAAAAATTGCTGCGTACCTCACTACTACACACCTTCCCTGTCCGGGTGGAACCGCACCGTACTTTAAATTCCTCACGTGGAGTCGTTTATACACGCTCCCTCGATGGATTGTCTGACGAAGAAATTCAGCACTACCTGTCTGACCAGGGCGTAACGGCTGTTCATATGGTTATGAAAAGGGTTGACACGAACATCATTTCAACCTGCACTGTCTTCTTGACATTTGACAAAGTTCAACTCCCATCGAAAATCAAAGCAGGCTATGAGATAATTTCCGTTCGCCCTTACGTCCCAAACCCTACGTGTTGCTATCGGTGTCAGCGGTTCAATCACACCAGCCAGTCCTGTTCCAATCCGGCCAAATGTGTTACGTGTGGCAAGGATGCCCATGAGGGTGCTTGTCCACCTCCATCCCCTCGCTGCATCAACTGTATGGGTGACCACGCTGCTTCCTCTCGAGATTGTCCCGTTTTTAAGGACGAAAAGCTCATCCACGAAATTTGAGTAAAGGAAAAGGTGTCGACCTTTGCTGCTCGAAAATTATTCGCCAGTCGACGGCCCACCGTGCCTCAGACAGGAAAATACAGCACTGTCCTTGCTTCTCCTCGGCCAACAAAGGAGGCGGCCACGCAGACTTGCGACCTCACCTTTAGTGCCACGGTCGTTAGATCGGCCAGCGCAAAGATCGCCCGTTCAACCTCACCACTTTCGCCTGCCCACTCTCTGGCTCACCCTTCGTCGAGTTCTGCTAAATCTCGAGCCCAAAAGTCAGACACCAAGACTTCGAAAAAAGAGCTTACTCGTGAAGAGTTTTTACGTACCGCAACTTCCCAACCATCGGTTCCTCCTTCCTCTAAACATCATACTTCCAAGAAGGCTACAAAGAAACCCAGTTCCTCTCCCTCTCCGCCAAGGCGTGTCCCATCTACAGCACCACCTGGCGGAAATCGCCCTCGGCCGTCTTCTGTGTCGCCGAGGCGCACTGCTGGCGGCCGATCAACCGGCCGATCGCTGGTGGCAGGAGCTGCTCCTGACCAACCTATGGATCAGGGTCTTCTGCCTTCGGCTGAATGCCATTCCATGCCGTCGGTCGCAAGCTCTGAGCAGTCGTTGAGTTGACAGCGACCTTGGTCACATTACTCCATTTTCTGTTCACCCTATGTCCATTATCCACTGGAATATTCGCGGTATTCGAGCCAATCGGGATGAATTGTCGATCCTCTTACGATCCTACTCGCCAGTCATCTTCTGTCTTCAGGAAACAAAGCTGCGTCCCCATGACCGCTTTGTTCTCCCTCATTTTCAGTCCGTCCGATATGATCTCCCCTCTGTTGAAGGCACTCCAGCACATGGAGGACTCATGATTCTTCTCCATGAAACTCTTCATTATCACCCAATCCATTTCAACACTTCCTTCCAAGCTGTCGCCGTCCGTCTTTCCCTTTCCGGATACACGTTCTCTCTTTGTACTGTATACATTCCATCGTCCACACCAATGGCACGAGCTGATCTCCTTCATCTTCTTGGTCAGCTTCCACCCCCATATTTGCTGGTTGGGGACTTCAATGCCCACCACCCGCTTTGGGGATCTCCACATCCTTGTCCACGTGGCTCACTATTGCTAGACGTCTTCCACCAAGCAGATCTAGTTTGCCTCAACACTGGAGTCCCTACATTTTTGCCTGCCTCCACGACAAGTTTATCTCATTTGGACCTTGCGGTCGGTACTGTTCCGCTAGCTCGGCGCTTCGAATGGTTCGCCCTTGATGATACACACTCGAGTGACCACTTTCCGTGTGTCCTTAGACTGCAGCCTCAACTGCCCTACATGCGCCCGCGACGCTGGAAGTTTGCCCAAGCTGATTGGACACTTTTTTCGTCTCTAGCGACATTCGATGACCGTCACTTTCCCAGCGTCGACGATGAGGTCACACATATTACCGACGTTATTCTTACAGCTGCGGAACATTCAATACCACGCACCTCCGAATTGCCCCGGCGCCCCCCCCCCCCCCCCCCCCAGTTCCTTGGTGGAACGAGGCATGCCGTGATGCAATACGTGAGCGGCGACGTGCTCTCCGCGTTTTCCGCCACCATCCTACTTTGGCCAACTGTATCCGCTATAAGCAGTTCAGAGCGCGATGCCGTCGTGTCGTCCGCGATAGCAAGAAGGCAAGCTGGAAATTCTTTATTTGCTCATTTAACACCTTCACTCCCTCCTCGGAAGTTTGGAGTCGGCTTCGACGGTTCTCAGGCGCGCCTAGTTTCTCCCCGGTCTCTGGGCTCACTGTCGCGCATGACACATTAGTGGACCCCGTCGCAATTTCTAACTCGTTGGGTCGGCACTTTGCTGAGATTTCGAGCTCTTCAAATTACCCGCCAGCGTTTCTCCCGAAGAAACGTGCAGCGGAAGTGCGACCTCTTGCTTTCTCCTCTCAAAATCGCGAAAGCTACAATACTGTTTTCTCCATGCGGGAACTCCAACATGCACTCTCTTCTTCTCGCTCCTCCGCCCCAGGATCGGATGGTATCCACGTCCAAATGTTGCTGCATTTATCAACTCATAGTCTGCGTTACCTCCTTCGCCTTTATAATCGAATTTGGACCGACAGTACTTTTCCCAGACGATGGCGAGAAGCTATCGTCGTTCCTGTTCCGAAACCTGGAAAGGACAAACATCTCCCCTCTAGCTATCGCCCCATTTCTCTCACGAGTAGTGCCTGTAAGGTTTTGGAGCGTATGGTGAATTACCGTTTAGCGTGGTGGCTGGAATCCCGCAGTCTTTTAACACCTGCCCAATGCGGATTCCGAAAGCATCGTTCTGCAGTTGACCATCTTGTTGCTCTCTCCAATTTTCTCCGGAAACGCCAAACAGTAGCAATATTTTTTGATCTGGAGAGAGCATACGATACCTGTTGGAGGACAGGCATCCTCCGCACACTGTTCTCTTGGGGCTTTCGAGGTCGGCTGCCCCTTTTTCTTCGCGAATTTATGGCAGAGCGCACATTTAGGGTACGGGTGAACACTACTCTCTCCCGTACTTTCTCCCAAGAAAACGGGGTACCCCAGGGCTCCGTGCTGAGTGTTGTACTGTTTGCCATTGCCATCAATCCAATTATGGATTGTCTCCTTCCTGATGTCTCGGGCTCCCTCTTTGTGGACGATTTTGCGATCTACTACAGCTCTCAACGGACCAGCCTTCTTGAACGACGTCTTCAAGGATGTCTCGATCGCCTCCACTCTTGGAGCATCGAAACCGGCTTCCGTTTTTCTCCCAGTAAGACCGTTTGTGTTAATTTTTGGCGACGTAAGGAGTTTCTTCCGCCCTCCTTACATCTAGGTCCTGTCAACCTTCCGTTTTCAAACGTCGCTAAATTCTTGGGTCTTATGTTTGACAGAAAACTGTGCTGGTCCTCCCACGTTTCCTATCTTTCGGCTCGCTGTCTTAACACCCTCCGTGTCCTGAATGGTACCTCCCGGGGAGCGGACCGAGTGGTGGTTCTCCGCCTCTATCGCACCTTAGTGCGCTCGAAATTGGGCTATGGAAGCATAGTTTACTCCTCTGCTCGGCCGTCTATTCTTCGTCGTCTCGACTCAGTCCACCACCGTGGATTACGTTTAGTGTCTGGAGCTTTTTACACCAGCCCTGTGGAAAGCCTTTATGCTGATACTGCTGAACCTCCGCTGTCCAATCGGCGAGCAGTCCTTCTGAGTCGTTATGCTAGCCGTCTGTCTTCCATGCCTGCTAATCCAGCCCATGACTTTTTTTTTCGACGCCTCCTATGATGTAAGGTACGCAGGCCGCCCCTCCTCCCTACTACCACCGGGAGTCCGCTTCCGTCAACTGCTCCATTCTCTTTCCATCCGCTTTCCTAAAACCTTCTTGACAACATGGGGTACAGCACCGCCTTGGCTCCGTCCCCGGATCTGCCTGCTCCGTGACCTTTGTCGATTTCCCAAGGATGGTACCCCTTCACTTGTTTATCGTCGGGCATTTGCTGCTCTATGTGCACAAATGACGGACGCCACATTTATTTACACAGACGGCTCGAAAACATTGTTAGGTATAGGGAGTGCCTATATTGTTGGCGACGCCCAGAATCCCTTTCGGCTTCCCGACCAGTGTTCGGTTTATACTGCGGAGCTTTACGCTGTTCTCCAGGCTGTCCACTACATCCGCCGCCATCAGCGGATACAGTACGTTATCTGCTCAGATTCTCTCAGCTCTCTCCTCAGTCTCCAAGCTCTTTACCCTGTGCACCCTCTGGTCCACCGGATTCAGGACTGTCTGCGCTTGCTCCACCTGGGGTGCGTCTCGGTGGCGTTCCTCTGGCTCCCGGGACACGTTGGTATCTGTGGAAATGAGGCGGCCGATATTGCAGCCAAGGCTGCAGTCTCTCTTCCTCGGCCAGCTGTTCAATCGATTCCCTTCGCCGATCTACGGAGCGTTTTATGTCGACGTGTTGTTCATTTATGGCACACGCATTGGTTGACACTTACCCATAATAAATTGCGGGACGTGAAAGCTCTTCCTTGTGCTTGAACCTCTTCCTCCCGAACGCGTCGTCGGGAGGAGGTTATTTTAACTAGACTCCGGATAGGGCACTGTCTTTTTAGCCATCGACATCTTTTAAGCGGCGATCCTCCCCCACTCTGTCCTCACTGCTCTCAGCTGTGGACGGTAAGACACCTTTTAATTGAGTGTCCCTATTTTAATCCGTTACGCTCCCGTCTACAGCTATCGCCTGATATATCGTCGATTTTAGCAGATGACACGCGCTCAGCTGAACGCGTTCTCAAGTTTATTAGTGCCAGTGAAATGACGTCAGTCATCTGAAGCTTTTTTTGGGGACAACCAACCCCTTTCTGTAGTGGATTTTTAAGCCTTCCTTCTGCTTTTAGTTTCTCCAATTTTATGACTTTCGTTCCCATTGCTGCCGGTTTTCAATTTCGGTTTTTTTCCTAAGTCACGGACCGGGCGCTAATGACCATAGCAGTTTTGCGCCCTAAAACCAAAACAAAAAAAGTCTTTCTGGAATTTTGGGAGGAGGGGGCCGTAAGTCTCCATTTGGTGTAACGGGCAATGCAGTTGCTCGGTAAGGGGCCCCTCACGATTATAGGATCTTCACCTAAAATTACGTGGGAAATACATGTGAATAATACTGCAATGGTAGTTGCCGTATCCGTGCCGTAGATTAAATAAGCACAACAACAAATGTGTTGCCAGGAGCCTGAGTGCCTGCTGAAATCTTTCAGCGTACCATACAGTGATCAACCAAAAAGCATACATTATCACACTTTAATTCAGTTTTTAATACAAATGAAAGTACCGGTCCGAAAAGTGAACATAGAATTTAGAACACTGCGTTTCATAGATCGTTCTGGATGACTAGGGTACTTGATCCAAGATGCTATGAGAGGATATAATGAAATTATAACAAGAGACAAAATTAAAGAAAAAGAGCTTGAAGGAATCAAAGAACAAACCTAAATTTCATCACTGGTGATTTCATATGTCTCAGTAACTGACAACAGAGAGAATTTTAGAAGCATCCAAAGATTCTTTTAAATGTTTCTTATGCTTGGGAGATAAATCCGAAACACACACAATAATAAAAATGACAACATTCTGGAAGTAATGCCGTATTGTATTGTTCAAGCAGTGAATCATAAACACACATGTTGATGATAATAAAAATAAGATTGGCATTATGGAAGTAATGCCATTTGAGTTCTGAAGAAAGGCAGAGTGTCTGGAAAGGGTGTTTCAATAGAAATGGTTGAAACTGAAGGGAAAGCAATCTGAAAATAAACTGCAAAATTGTTTACAATATTTCTACAGGGAAAGAAAACCCCTCAGAACTGAAAGACTGTTGTAAAGAAACAAAAGATCAAAAATGTATGTGGTCAGCTCTGTAATGTACCAAATATTCACTAAAAATCTAACTTTATAAGTAAATGTAGCATAATAGATCATTTGCATTTGATGAATAAATGCATACGATTCATTAACGCCAGAAAGCTTTTCACTCAGTGTCGACAGAATCTTTTTCTTGAGAGACAAAGAATTGATCCAAGTTACGTTAATATGCAGAAGAAAATATACTGAAGAGCGAAAACATTATGATCACTGCCCACCGTGAAACTGGAAGGAATCGGAGCGATACGAACTGTAAATGGCGGTGAGGGTGGGGGGGGAGGGGGGGGGGACAGTGACGAAAGCGACTTTGACAAAAGATAGATTGTTATGGCCCAACGCCTGGGAACAGGCATCTCGGAAATTGCGAAGCTGGTAACCTGTTCGGATTCTTCCGTCGTTGAGCATCCATAGAAAAGTGTTGGTAAATCCACAAGTAAGTGACAAGGTGGTCAGAGTGTGGAGATCGGAGGCTTGCCATCGCTGTTAAGCCGGATATGCAGCAATCTGTGGCAGATTTGACGACAGGGTACAGTGCTGGTGCAGGTACAAATGTTTCGGAGCACACAGTTCAGCGCACATTGTTGAATATGGAGCTCCGCAGCAAACAACTCACGTGGTTCCCGTTACGAAGTTGATCGAACGATGTAGTCAGCTACGATTGCAGTGGGCAAGAGGTAATCGAGATTGGACCGTGGATCAATGGAAACGTGTTGCCTGGTCGGGGACATTACGTTTCCTTTTACAACAGGTCTATTTCGGTAATAAACTCCGCACAATCAAGGAGACTATTGCAGTTTGGAGCTCTTCCTTCCGCTCCTCTCGAAAGGAATCCGCTGTCTTATGCCGGCTACGCCTCGGTCGTACTAGGCTCACCCATTATTTTCTCTTGCGCAACGAACCACCTCCACAATGTGATTGTGGAGCCAGACTGACGGTATCCCATATATTGGTAAAATGTCCACTCCTTTTGGCCCTTCATACTTTCCAAATTCCTTGTCTGTAATATTTGCGCAAGATTCACGGATGGCTGATTTGGTCCTCAGTTTCCTTCGTGAAAGTGGTGTTTATTTTCAGTTATAAAGTTTTGCTTTCGTCCTGGAGCAGGGGCAGGCTTGTTGTGGTTGGGGCCTCTCTTCGTGTTTTCTGGGTCTGGGACCAATGACCACTCCCCTGTGCAAAAACCGCTCTTTTATCCCTCTGTTTTCCCGTTTTTAGATTTGACCGCACCTTTTATGCCTTTTACTGTCTGCGTTTTTAGCTTCCTGGCTTTGTAGTTTGACCCCTCTGACTGGATCCATCCACTTTTCCCGGGCGCCTCTGTCTTGTGCACGTAGCTGTTGAATTGCGGGACTGATGACCTATAACGGACATTCACCTGAGCTTCAATGGGACCTGTGGTAGTAATCGAAGGCATCTCGACAGCTGTGGATTGCGTGGACATTACTGCGGACCACGAGCATCCCTTCGTAACTGCTGGCTTCCCTGACGACCACGGCATCTTCCAGCGGGATAACTGTCTGTCTCGCAATGTCACACTCGCTCTACATTGGCTTGAGGAGCCTGATAGTGGACTCTCTCTGACGTCTTGGCCTCCAAATTAACCTGATCTGAAGCCGATGGAACATATCCGACACGCTATCGGGCTACAGCTCCTCGCCCAAAAACCACCAGCCCGTGATTACGGACATTGCGCGGCCAGTACGTAGACATGTGGTGCCTCCCACCTCAGGAATACCGAGGACTTGACAAATCTGTGCCGCACATAATCGTTGGCATATTGCGTTCTAACGGTGAACATGCTGTTAAGCAGTTCGGCATAACGTGTGCGCGTCATGCTACAGATTCGTATACTTCATCAGAGTATTGAGAAATTCAGATTTGAAAAGGAAGTCAGGCAAGGTGATCTCATATCGTCGTAAGTATTTTCAGTAGCCCTAGAGAAAATGAATATGAATTAACGGAATATAGTTGGACCACCTACGTTTTGCAGATAAACGTCAACAACGAATGGAAAAGTAAGTTTGAAAGTAGGCCCAAAATTTATTAAGACCAAAATAATGTGTAATAAACACGGGAAAAAATGTACAGATTAACAGTAACGTAGCAGAATACGTTAATGAGGTTTTTCTTTATTTAGAGAAGTTGACGACAGTGACAGGATGCACACTAAAAGAAATGGACAGAGGAGTAAATATGCCTCGGACTACATTTAGTAAATTGAGTATTCAAACCGGTACCTCAGATTTATTTCAAAAGTAAAGTTTATCGTCAGTATGTGATGCCAATTTAGACGTACAGTAGTGCGAATGGACATTCAGTGCAAAAAATCATTCAAAAACTGGAGATTGCTCAGCGAGAAAAGGAGAGAAGAATGTTGGGAATTACCTGGAGGGACAGGAAAACAAATGAATCTGGGAGGAGTCGGGGTGGAAGACGTAATTATGACAAGAATGGAAATCGAATGTAGGGCACGTGTTATCAAAGGTGGTCCTAATCCTGGGGGGCCTATACCTGGACCAGGCGTGCCAAAGTCGTCTGGTGCTACTAAAGACATTCACTATTTAATGTCGTCACTGTTAGCTGTACACTGTACATACAACATACTAGATACATTCACCTGACTCATTAGTTTATCATTGATGCTGTTCAGAATTATCCTCTTTGAGGTTTTCCTAGACATTTTTCTGTAAGGAAATCGGTAAGACATATATCAGCATGCAAAGCATCTAAACTATATCGTGCATTTATAGCTATGATCTGAAAATGAAGCTTATTGAATGTTGGTGTTACATTGTCATAAATGCGTCGATTTCATAGTAATAGACCATTCGATTCTTATTACTTGCTGGCCGCGGTGGCCGAGCGGTTCTAGGCGTTTCAGTCTGGAAGCGCGCGACCGCTCCGGTCGCAGGTTCGAATCCTGCCTCGGGCATGGATGTGTGTGATGTCCTTAGGTTAGTTAGGTTTAAGTAGTTCTAAGTTCTAGGGGACTGATGACATCAGATGTTAAGTCCCATAGTGATCAGATCCATTTGAACCATTTTTTCTTATTACTTTTCTCAGAAATAATACATTTTAAATTTTGTTTATTAATTCATTTTGTGGCGTTATAAAGTTACATTATATGATCCAGGTATCACTTAAACATATACTAAGTATTAATAGCTTTCATTGATATTGTCACATTGTTCTTCTATGGAAATAGAGAATGAACGCTGTTTCAAAGTCGCAGTAATATGAAGTCAATCTTCAGGATATTTCTACACACAACTAATTTTATGCTGTCTCTTTATTCGTCTATTTATGTGAGCTTTCTTCACATTAATCGTTTAATCAAACCACCTATAAACACACAGATTTCTCAGCTTGTAGACCAGATAAGGATGTATGCACACTATAAATACGCTGTAGAGTCTACTAGCTCCAGTAGCACTTACCACAGTAATCGGGTTATTACTGTATGTAGAGGATGCCAAAGAGAGACGCGTCGCCTTGTCGGTGCTAGTAGCTGGAGACAAGGGACAACTTTCATCGATAGAGCGTCCTGCTAGCAAGGAACGACTCGTAGAGTCCCTCTCCAGATTATTTAGAAGAAGCACAATGTTTAGCTACAGTGCCGTTCTCTGGCTTGAGGTATTCAAAAATATTACCAAGGGCCGTCTCCAAAGTGGCCAACTATTCAAGGACAACTGGGCGTAAACACAGTTGGATCGTGTGGTCACCCAGCTGTCTTCGTTCTGGGGTTAGAAATTTCAGGAGTAACCTCCAGGAAAGACACTTCCTGTGGATACCATTAACTGTGAGGATAACTATAGACTATAGCACACTTACTGGATTGTCGTGCTCTACAACTTGTACAGAAGAAGATCTAATGCTGGAAATTCCATGTGCAGGGTTTGGTCAACAGACCTGTAACTCGATTGTTCTTTCTTTCATTTGCTTTTAATGATAATTACCTTGTATTGTATTTGTTCCTGACCCGAATCAACAAAAAAAGTTACTAGACGGGATATAGACTGTTGAAGGGAAATTTGCGTGATTATGCAAATGACGTCTTAGTAATGTCTGCAGACATGAGCAACGGACGAATGCTGTGCTTACGTAGATGTAACAGCGATACACAGGGAAAGACTGTCTATAGCTAGCCACAGAACCACATACATACATATCTAGGGCAGGCGCACTCTTGCCAAAAGTTATGCCCTGAATCTTGGTGGAATCCCTATAACTCGTAGCAGTGTTTGCTGGTACCCAGTCATTCTTCCAGAAGAAGAGAGAAGCATCTTGGCACATGTAAACTCTGTTACTCAAAGAGCAGTCATAATCATTCAACAGTATTATCCTTGCCGAGCAAAGTTATTGCTACGTGTTGTATGTGCGTTCATATCACCAATCTTCCGTCAGTAGTATTGTGAGCTTCAGTTCCTTCGTATCTGGAAAAATTTGGAAGATTTATTGAACGTAATAGATAACGTTAGAATGAATTATCAGAGTGGTTGTTAGTGGAAACCAATAAGACTGTTGAGATTTTGAGGGAATTAAAAGAACGTTCTACAGGTAGAAAGTTTCGAACACACGCGGCGGGATCTGGGAAAGGTGTCTGTAAGAAGACTAGGATAGAAGCTTGAAATGATCTTCGTAAAGCAGTGCATATTAAAACGTGATGTCATGGCTTTTGGTACGTGGGAGATTGACAACTGCTAATAGACGTCTGAGGGAGCGCTTATCACAAACGTTACTATGAGAGATAGGTAAGAAAGAATTGCAAAATGTTTAAATGGCATACCGCAAGATATTACCATAATACTAGGGCTACCTACGTCTCGGTCTCTGCTAAAGCTGTACCGTGTGAGCCAAAAGCATCATAACAAGTGAAATATCAATAACTCCAACTACAGGGTGTTTGTAAATGAATATCGGGGTTTTAACGCTTTATAATATTTATTATATTTAACTTACAGTTATAAATATGTCAAATGGAAGAGCAACTCACAGTTTTACCAAGAACCTTATAAATGTTCAATGTGAGCAACATTTGTCACACTGCACACATAAAGTCCATAGCCGAGCGCTGGATAGGCCGCAAGGGGCCCAATGACAGGGCTTGCTTTGCATGGCCTCCACGTTCACCCGACCTAACGCCATGCGATTTTTTTCTTTGGGGCTTCATCAAGGATTGTGTGTACGTGCCTCCGCTATCAGCAGACCTCCCTGAATTATGAAATCTGATTGAAGCAGCTGTTGCTACAGTCACTGAAGACACACTTATCAACGTTTGGGAAGAACTCGGCTATAGACTTGATGTGTGCCGTGTGACAAAATGGAACTCACATTGAATATTTATAAGGTTCATGGTAAAACTGGTCTCTTTCAATTGACATATCATTTATAACGGTAAGTTTAATATAAACACCCTGTATTTGGAGGCAGGGGTCAATGCAAGACGCACTTATGGCATTCGATAAAGCTACAGGTGTATAACATGGCGAGCAAGGGCAATGTTTGTGTGTCCTTCATCACCATTTTCATCAATTCGCCGCAGAGGTGTCAACTAAAATGACTTGCAATACGGCCGCCGAACCCCGAAGGGAATATCCTAGCCAATAAATGCCATACGATCATTTCATTTTACCTGGGAGAACTTAGACGGTTTCGTCTGGGTACAGGTGGTGTAAAATAGCGAAAGCAGCTCAATTTATTCCCCAAGCAAGTAGTGACTGTCACTGGTTCTATCTTTTATCAATTTGTTGTGCGCCGGTATGTTACTATAGATGAAGCATGAGTCTACCGCTTCATGGCAGAAACTAAGCAGCAATAAAAGCAGTAGATAGAGGTCAGATTCACTTAAAACGGAGAAGTCGATTTCATCTACAAGAAAGGTGGTGGCCAGTGTTGTCTGGGGGCTGCAAAGGGGCTACCTCTTATTCGTTACCGTGGGAGAATAGAATTAATAGCTAGTAGTTCTTCTGTGTTGTATTGAAGGAAAAATATTAGAGGAGGAACCTAGGTCTTAAAGAAGGAAAAAAAATCACATTTGCTTAAGACAGTGAAAGGTGCTTGGCTGTGGACACCCTGCGTGCTGTTTGCCACCTTTTAAATTCCTCTGCTCCCATATTTATATTTGTTGACTGGTAACAGTTCTGAGTTTAATGAAGAGGTTTTGGCCGCTGTTGAATAGCATTCTATAAACGTCTTGCAGTTGTATTTGAGTGAAGGAATTTACTCGCTGGAGAAACGCTGTATAAAGTGCAGTGACGTTAAATGGTTGGTACATATAAAAGTGATTTTTAGCTAAAAATATTAAGAATTCCACTCCTAGACAATGAATCGTGCCCTCTTAATGTTTCTTTCCAGAATTTTCAGAATGCATGAACGCCGACACAAACAGAGAGCCCTTTACAAATATCGTGTGTGAGGCTTTTTTTTCCGCCATCGTCCATATAGGACAGACATCCATTTTCCTGAATGAGATTTTCACTCTGCAGCGGAGTGTGCGCTGATATGAAACTTCCTGGCAGATTAAAACTGTGTGCCCGACCGAGACTCGAACTCGGGACCTTTGCCTTTCGCGGGCAAGTGCTCTACCAACTGAGTACTTGCCCGCGAAAGGCAAAGGTCCCGAGTTCGAGTCTCGGTCGGGCACACAGTTTTAATCTGCCAGGAAGTTTCATCCATTTTCATGATTGAGTGGTGATACATTATTTGCAAAATTGTTCGAGCGATGAGGAATAGTGTTACGATACTACTTGGGTACGCAGTTAAGATCACACGTAAAGCATTGTCGTTGTAGTTGATTTGCCCTTATGGGTCACATCAGATAGAGGGGTTTATCATTTGCACAGGGTTTGTTTTTGCGTATTCCTCTGTGCCGTACAGATTTCTGCCTCGTGCCTGCAGAGTGAGTAAAAGGACTCCTTTTGTGAGTCGATTATCTAATCCCCGTCTCGTCTCGTTTGTGTACTTCTACTACCCAGTCCGGTCTGGCTGGTATATAACGCATACAATCCAACAAACTCTACCAGAAATATTTGAAGGCTCCTGAAGGAAACACACCTTTAAATATTCGAATAAAATTGCTAGTCGATGCGCGTCACAACCCATGTATGAGTGTGTTTGGATTCCACATAAATTGGAGTACTTTGATCCGTATCTCTTTGGCATCTACTGCCCAGAGGTCAGCGTCATTGGTTCATCAGTATAAAGTCCAAATTATAAGCAAATTATGTAGTCGGCGATAGTTGACGTGGAAGTCTCCGGTACCACGTGAGCGAATTGCGCATATGGCACTGGCTGTTTCGGCCAATCTTGATCATTGTTATGAACAGAAGGACATCAGACATAGAGTGGGTATTATACTAAATGTTGGGTGGAAAACTAGTGCTACGTGAATCAGTGATGCTCTACGTTTTTGTTACATTCCTCCATTGTTTTTAAGTTCTTTGCGAACCCAGAAAAAATTGGCAGAGAGGAATATTTTAGAGAACAACTGGCGCATTTACTTAAAAAGTGAACAGTACTGCAGGTTTTTCATCCTATCCGGCATTCAAATTATTCCTTATCCCATATTATTATCTATAAAGACGATATATAAATACAAATTTACAGTGAGCTGTATGATGACAAAGGCACTGGAGTGGAGTGCATATTGCCATCGTACCTTTCAGATTTAGGTTCTCCTTGCTTACCCTAAATCACTAGGAGTAATCATCCTTGGCATATTTCCACCTCAACAATGTCCCGACCGATTGCTTGCCCGGCTTAGCTATTTAGTCGAGTCAGCGAAGGAAAACCAGTCGAAAATTCTTGTTGTCGCAAATTTTTGTAGAGTGGTAAGGGGGAGGGCCATGAGCAAATATTAAAACTCCACACATGTGAAGTGTGGGCGGTGGGGTGGAGATGGGGGGGGGGGGGGGGTAATGGGCGTCTAAAGGTCACTTTTAATGTTTTTCTTGAAAACCCGAAAACCTCTGCCTCTACCGGAAATGTTTTCCAGTACAAAATTAAACTACGTTAAATTTCGTTCAAAAAAGTTCGTGTTTATTTTTTCTCGAGGACTAATAGTTTTCGCATTGTAGAGGATGGAAAAAATTCGAAGATAATTACAAATAGTGTTAATGATGTAAAATTAATGTCTATTGTTAAGTAAAATTGGTTAAGAACAAATATTAAATGAGTGTACTGCACCTAAGTGTAATATAGCCATATTAAGGGGTAAACTGTGCTCTGTGGGTGTAACAGGATATAGGGGAGAGGCTTGGAGGGTAGAAGTGCAGGGGAAAGTAGGTCACCGGAATGTGGTCATGCAGTTCCCTCCGTAATGTGTGTGCAAGTGATTCCCCACTCTATCTGCCCCACCGCATTACAGGAAGAAACTACAGGATGTTTCACAAAGTTACACTGACCCTCGGCAGCGCGGTTTATGTATCCCTGGCTGCGCAGTGCGTAGATATGGCGGGGTGTCCATTGTCCGCAAAGTACGGTAACGCTGCATCGGATACGGATATGAGTTACTAATTATGCTGATGAAAGAAATGCATATGGACAGAATCTATGTAAAACTCTGCACACGGCTTTACATAGCTATAGGGAAATTGTTTCTTAGTAATCCTGTACGGCAGCTGTAGCGTTCTTCCGGGAAAGGCTACCTTCACCACCACGAGCGCTGGTCGCTTTTCAGATCAGACTCCACCTCCTTAACATTTCCTGTTTAGTTCTCTTATGTGAGCAGCCAGTTACCTCACTGGGCTCGTGTTTATATGGTGGAGTTATTTTCAGTTTATTAAATGGATAGTTATTGGCAGTTGTTAAGTGAGCTCTTACGTAAAATACTCGACAGCTGGAGCTGTCAAATGTCTATCACACTGAAGAGACTGTCCCAAGTGTAACATGCTGTCAGTGTGCATTTGACGATACTTTTCACAGCATGAGGGGTATTTAATGTTTCTCCCCAGCCTGAACTCTCCCAACATCTGAAGAGACCCAGATGCTTAAAATTGTCCCTCTCTGCAACACAAGTAGGGTACATGGGAGTTATGGAACTTCAGATGTCTCAACACAAATGAAGCGGTGCATTACAGCAGACCACTCTTCTACGTTTGTTTCGCACCCACCTAGGAATGCCTCCACTCGCTCGGTGACGGAGCATGTGGGTCCCTGGTCATGTCGGAGTGAAGCTGCCGATGCTGCTGCCAAGGCAACAGTCAGACTACCTAGGCCTTTTAGCTGTATGATCTCTGTGTTGGCGCACATAAGAACACAGTGTCACCGTGGTCTGATCACTGGTCGCCTCTATATGGCAACAAACTCCGGGAAATCAAACACCTCGCAACGGCTTTGTTGACTTCCTCTCGCACCTCTCATCGTGTGTAGATACTTTCAGCTGGGCTGCGTATTGTTCGCTCTCGTTTCAGTCACCGTCATTTGTTAAGTGGAGACCCCGCATCTCTATGCGCTTACTGTACCCAACGATTAACAGTACGCCATTTTCTGACCCTAAGCCGATTTTATATCCATTTACGTATTAATGTATGTTTGCCATCTGAATTATCAGATATTTTAGCAGATACCCCGCGAGCTGTAGATCGCGTTCTACTTTTTAGTCGTCGTAGTAAAATGGGGAAGAAAATGTAATTTCCAACCGTTTGAGCTACCTCAAAGGGGAAGAGGTCGTTTGTAGCTATCCCTCTTCTCCAGTCGATTAGGCTCTCAGTATTACCAACTTCAAATTCATTCGATAATTGACCATTTTAAGTTTTGACATGGGCGCTTATGACCTCAGCTGTTTTGCGCCCTGAAGCAACAAATAACAACAACAACGACTCATCGTGGATGATATACTGTGAATGTTTGACAAGTGGTCCCGCTAAAGTAAGTCGTATGCTGTGAATGGCTGGGAGACCCCGAAGGGCGGGTTTCGCCGCCTAATTGGAAAGGTTGTCCCTATCCTCTGCATCCGTAGGCACCTTTTCTTTGCGAAGTATGAGAGCTGTGTGTGTAAGAGTGTCTGTTAAGTATAGTTGACTAATGGTATATGTGTGACTTGTAGTGTAGTAAAGTGTCGCGTTCGAGATATGAGAAGGGAGAGAGTGAAACCTGGTACCGGCACAGAGTCTACTCCATCGCGCCAGATGGGGCTTCACTTAGGTGATCTAACAGGAACTGGTGTATCCACCTTGGCATGGCCGTTGGTAGTGACTCAACTCAATGCACCCTACTCTGCAAGTAACAGCAATTCCTGAATCTAAGAGGTTTATACG
The DNA here is from genome assembly GCF_023898315.1 of Schistocerca nitens. Lineage (NCBI taxonomy): Eukaryota > Metazoa > Arthropoda > Insecta > Orthoptera > Acrididae > Schistocerca > Schistocerca nitens. The sequence goes on along the minus strand of NC_064616.1, from coordinate 78,118,182 downwards.
TCCACCAGTAACAGAATGAAGGGTGAGAGAAGTGCAGTAACTTTCTGGTCATTCATATATTCACCCACCCAGTGGTTAGAACACTATTACACGGCTTTACAATATGCTATCAACGATAGACAGCAGCAAGGTTCTACATTCGCCAATCCAGTCACTTTCCCACCAACACTACAAAGGTCACTGCAAAATCACACTTACAAATTATACACTTCTCAGCCTGTGTTTATAGGAACGTATTTTACATGAAAGCTTACTTAACAACTGCAGATAAGTACTCATTTGGCAAACTGAATAAAGCCCACTGTATAAACACTTTCGAAGTTCCTCGCCCGAAATAGACTGCGCTGCCGGAGCTTCGTCGAAACCCTCATAAGAGGAACAGGAAAAAAGTAAAATCATATAAACACGATCTCAATGAAGAAATTTTGTTAACTTACATGAGAGAACTGGGCAGGAAATGCTGGTGAGGTATAATCTGTCTGCAAAATGAAAAGTGATCTACTCTTCTGGGGGAGGAGGGGGGAGTTCGAAGTTGCGTTTACCGAAGGAACGCTACAGCTGCCGTACGGTATGACAGTATAGAGCGGTATGCAGAGATTTAGGTAATCTGTCAATTTGCGTTTCTAGCGTTAGTATTATATTAGTAATACAGATCTGTATTTTAGGGGGGGGGGGGGGAACTGGGCACGAGCATCAAACAGGTACCTAAAATTTAAATCTCCCACTCACCGGGAAATATTAATTGGCGCACACGCAGAAGTGTGTTACGTAGTGTGGTTTGTTGTGGAGACCATTAAGAAAGGTAAGAAAAAGCGTGATATTGTGATGTTAATTAGTTGTTTCCGTAACTTGCGAGAGAGCGTTCTTACATGTTTAATTTTTGATTGACGGTTGTATTACAACGCGGTTAAAGTGGCGTTATAAAAGTACGTCCACGCCAGCGTGGTTTTGTTAACTTTGTTAACACATGCACACTTTGTCCTATTCATAAACAAAACTGCGTACACTGAAGGAAAAAAACGCAACACCAAAAAATAATTAATGTAGAGCTATGAAATTCCTGGAATACATTTGTCTAGGTAACATATTTGATTAACACTGCAAAATCACAGTTCATTGTAGGCGGGAGATAAGCCATTGCAAATGTGCAATGCTGATACGTTAATAATTAGTGTAACTGTCAGAATGTTGAATGCCAGCTGCATTCTTTGTGCTGTACAGGTGCCGGATGTCAGTTTGTGGGATGGAGTTCCGTGCCTGTTGCACTTGGTCGGTCAATAAGGTGACGGTTAATGCTGCTTGTGGATGACGCTGCAATTGTCGTCCGATGATGTCCTATAGGTGCTCGATTGAAGACAGATCTGATGGAGCAGGCCAAGGCAACATGTGGACATTCTGTAGAACAACAATGGTATGAGAGCGAGCGTCATCCTGTTGGGAAACACCCCCTGGAATGGCAGCACAACAGATTGACGTACGGACTGACAGCCACGGTGCGTGGAATAACCGCGAGAGTGCTGCTGCTGCACCCCAGACAACAACTCCAGTGTCTCTAGCACGCAGTCAGATTGGTTGAAAACCCTCGCCTGACCTCCTCCTAACCAACACGTGGCAATCACTAGCACCGAGACAAAACCAGCTTTCATCAGGAAACGCAACAGACCCCACACTGCCCTCCAAGGAGCGCTCGCTTGACACCACTGAAGTCGCAAATAGCGGAGGTTTGGGATTAGTGGAATGCATGCTACAAGGCGTCTGGTTCGGAGCTGTTCTCGAGTGACCGATTTGTCACATTTAGTTGTCACTATGGTGTCAACTGGTACTCAAATTGCTGCTGCAGATGGAGTACGATGCGCCATAGCCATACACCGAACACGATGGTCTTCCTTCTCGGTAGTGCGACGTGGCCATCCAGGGTCCGGTCTTCTTGCGACTGAACATTCTCGTGACCGCCACTGCCAGCAACTATGTACAGTGGCTACATTCCTGCCAAGTCTTTCCGTAATATCGCAGAAGGAAATCCAGCTCCTCGCTGCCCTATTACTCGCCCTCGTACAAACTCAGTGCAGTGTTGATAATGACTAACATCAACTCACCACGCCCATTCTCAAAGGTAACACGCTCACGACCGTTACAGCTTATATTTAAAGCAAACGTGATCTGCATCCTCATAGTGGCGCTACTAGCGCCACTCTTATGCGACTGGTGCGAAACTGGAACATACATCATCTTTCAGATGTAGAAACACGCCTACCAATTTTAGTTTATGTTGCACAACTCCTTGATATTGCGATTTTTTGCCGTGTGCTTTCGAACTTTCCGGGCGTGTTTGATAAACAGAACTTTTCAACTTCTGTGGGTCATATTGTGAATTAATTTATCGTCACGTTTTTTTTCCCCATTGCGAATTTACCTATAGTAGCAGAGAGTAGCAGATACAAGCATATACACTCAGTATGTTTTTCACGCGGACGACTGAATAGTTTGCTCCAGTTTGTTAAATCAAATGGCAAGTGGCTGTTAATGTGATTCCTACTTTGTCGTTAATGGACGCTGCTATATTTCGATTATCACTGACTGGCAGAAAGCGGTAGAGAAGAAACACTCTCCCCAAAAGAAATTGTAGAAGATCAAGAAGAAACACTTATCCCAGATAAACCCAAAGACGATGAAAAATACACTTTCATCATATGAAAATGTAATTGAACGCTCAGTGCTAATCCCTTTTTTCTTTTTTGTGAAAAACTGATAAAACTCAGGACTCCGTCGCAGTGAACGAGATAAAACAAAGTTCTTTTGAAACATCAGAACATCAATTTAGGGATGGTACTACAAGACGCTGTACTAGTGGGAAGAGAGTAGTTGAAGTAGTGGCAGAAATTATTGCAGCTAAATATTATTCTGCCTTTGTTAACTCGAAACGTGCTACTGCACACAATAATCGGGCAAAAAACATGTCCACGTGTTAAGCTGCGGTCACAGTGGCACCGATATTGGTGGATTCCGCCGAAGACCGACATCAGCCGGCGGTGGCCGAGCTTTCCCATCAGTGCACCACTGCGACCGCACTGTAGCCGATCTCATCGTCCGAACGCATAGACTTCGAACGACATTCGGTGACATTCAAATCTGTGTGTTTTCTTCGATCAAATCGATCGACGTATTCACACACGATGTATGGGGCTGTGAGAAACTGGTAAGTTTAATTCGAGAAAGAGAGAGTTTGTTGCATCCCGAGGACAAAAATATCATCGGGATATAGTTCGGAATGTGCTAACTGAAATCGCAGGTTTATTGGAAACAACAAGTAGGCAAAATCTTTATGGAAATTTTAGGTGTAAATCATAACCTCAAAAGATAATTTGTTCAAGTGAGAAGGATGGCGTATATTATGCTACAGTTACTGTAGTCGATATTTTTTGGGTTGTGGTAGGTGAACTTAGCTGTCTACAAATTATTACTATCGCTTGCTTGCTGGCGATTTTAAGTCAGTTGGTTGGTGATTTTGTTACATGAAGTGGTTTGCAGATGTGGTATCATGTTTCCACTTCTCAGTGCTTTAGTTGTTCTTATTGTTTACTTCACCATTGTCTTCCACACGCACGCTGAATGACAGTCATTGAAGGTTGATTGACGTATGTCTGCACAACTTCAAATAAATTCAGCAAAACAGTGTTCATAGTCTCCCTTTTCAGGGCACCTCTAATAATCTCGAATATGTAAAGCTGGAGACTCAAACGTGGGACACTTTCGGATAACGAAAGCTAATTTCGAGTACTTGTAGAGGCGTGATTCGAGCTCTGTTAAAAAATCCGACACTCCCATTAAAGGTGTAGTTCTGGCTCAAGGAAGATTAGAAATGACACTTTGATATTTGCTATATGGTGATTACATCTTCCCAATATGTAAGCCTATACCATGTTCTGAAAATTATAATTTGCAAGTTGTTGTGTCGTATGTTGGATGCTATTTACGATGTCCTTAAGACTAATTTAAAAGCGAATATTTTCAATCTTGCACAACAAATACTAGGAAATAATAAATTTATTCTGTACCGAATTTTGGAGGTATGCTTTGTGTAAGTACACTAAAAGACACCGTGATATAGTTGACTTCCTTAATAAAACCTGCCGGCCTCGTGGGCCGAGCGGTTTTAGGCGCTTCAGTCCGGAACCGCGCGACTGCTACGGTCGCAGGTTCGAATCCTGCCTCGGGCATGGATGTGTGTGATGGTCTTAGATTAGTTAGGTTTAATTAGTTCCAAGTCCTAGGGGACGGATTACCTCAGACGTTAAGTCCCATAGTACTCAGAGTTAAAAAAAAGCTACACCCAATCTGAAATACTCGTGTCACCATAAACCTTGTTACTACTATTCGCAAATCCACTGGACAAGTGTTTAAAGGGCATTGCAGTTTCCAGTACTAGAATGTAATTATCTGAATATACTGCCCGTACTGCATTAATTTTCACCATTGTTGGAATAAAATGAGCTACTGTGAAACAACAAATCTATCTTAGATTAATTAAATAGTACTTGCTTACTCACACACAAATTCTATCCGTGCATCATAAAACAGAAGCATCGTCTACTTCCACCACGTAACTTAACCATAATGTGCTCATAATATCATTGACAAAATGCTTAGCCGCTTGGTCTGAGGCGCCTTGCACGGTCCTCGCGGCTCTCCCCGTCAGAGCTTCGAGTCCTCCTTCGGGCGTGGTAAGTTAGTGTAACTTAGATTAAGTATTGTGTATGCTTAGGGACCCATGACCTCAGCAGTTTGGTCCCATAGGATCTTACCACACATTTAAATTTTAAACAAAACGTTTATACGCCGAAGTCGCACATCCTATCACTGTAGCATAAAAGTAATACTCGGAACAACGTGTTTCGGAGAGATTCGCAATGCGGTACGTCATTGAAACTACGTTTTTCGTATTAATACGTGTTTATTACAAAAATGTTAGATTCAAAGTTGGTGACCGTTTCTGACGCTAATAGGCGGTGGGAGAAGGAAAGTGGCATTCAAAGTATTCAGTAATCGCAAGATAAATCTCATTAAATGCATTTCGGCATCTTTTTAATATCAAACGCATAATTGCAACGATCGTCTCCAAGCACATAGCTGTCGTGGTATCCATCTCATCCATCGAGGTTAAAATCTGACCTACTTCGTACATAGAATAGATTCAAGCCTAACAGAGTGTGACCAAAGTTTCCGCCATTTGGCTGTACAAACTTCTATATTTTATATTACTATCATGATTTCGGCCTTAAGCCATTATAAAGTACAACAGTGCTGGGTAAAATTATACTTTAAGTGATATCATTGTCAGTACCTATTAACCTGGGTGTCCCACCGTGTAGATAAGTACTTATCTACACGTTGGGACGCCTATATCAATAGATCTTGACGATGACTTCACTTACCAAAGTCTAAATATACCCAACATTGTTGTTACTGATAATAACTTAAGGCCGAAATGATGATAGTAATATAAAATAAATTTTGTTCTGTCAAGTGGCGCAAATATCATTCAGACAGTATTACATGACTGTTAGGTTAGGATAATCTTTTCATATTTTCCGTTACAACCTTCATGACCCCGTCAAAAACCGACGGAGATTGGGCGCACCGTGACAAAGCTGTCAAACGATGTTATCGACGGCGTCATGCGACCGTTGTGAAGCCAACCATTATATTTAAAGCCTGCGGAGAAAGGTTGGGGGTCATGAGTTCCAAATACGGGCCAGTCTGTACTTGTTGTAGTGTTACTGCGCTTTGTGAAAAGTAAACGCGCCTTGGGCATGTATGCGCACCGCGTTGCTAATGATTGTTAATGCGCGCTGCGAAGGGTCGAAATAACTTTCTGTAACACCCTGTAGTTGCTTCTTGTAACGTGATGACGTAGGTAGAGTAGGGAACTACCTCACTCTTCGAGGGAAGTGCATGGCCACAATCCGGCGATCTGCCGTCCCTCGCACTTCTACCCTCCACGTCCGCCCCCTCCACCCTTCTACATCCCCAGAACACATTTTATCCCTTAACACGGCTCTACTGCACTTAGACATGTTGCACACATTTAATATTTGGTTTTAACCCACTTCATTTAACAGTAAACATCAATCTTCTGCCATTAACAGTATTATTAATAATCTGCGATTTCTCTTATCTCCCGCAACGCGGGAACTACATTGGAGAACCAAAAAAACTGGTACACCTGCCTGATATCGTGACGGGCCCTCGCGAGCAAGTAGAACTGCGGCAGCACGACGTACCGTGGACTCGACTAATGTATGAAGTAGTGCTGGAGGGAACGGACACCGTGAATCCTGCAGGGCTGTCCATAAATCTGGAAGAGTACGACGGGATGGAGATCTCATCTGAACAGCACGTTGCAATACGAAGATATGCTCACTAATGTTCATGTCTGGGGAGTTTGGCGGCCAGCGGAAGTGTTTACACTCACGAGAGTATTCCTGGAGTCACTCTGTAGCAATTCTGGACGTGTGGGGTGTCGCATTGTCCTGCTGGTATCGCCCAAGTCGGCCGGAATGAATAATGGACATGAATGGATGCAGGTGATCAGACAGGATGCTTACGTACGTGTCACTCGTCAGAACCGTATCTAGACGTATCAGGGGTCCCATATCACTCCAACTGCACACGCCCCACACCATTACAGAGTCTGCACCAACTTGAACAGTCCCCTGCTGACATGCAGGGTCCACGGATTAATGTGGTTGTCTCCATATCCGTACACGTCCATCCGCTCGATTCAATTTGAAGAGAGAGTCATCCGACGAGGCAACATGTTTTCAGTCATCAACTGTCCAGTGTCAGTGCTGACGCACCCAGGCGAGGCGTAAAGCTTTGTGTTCTGCAGTCATAAAGGGTACACGTGTGGGTCTTCGCCTCCGAAAGCCCATATGGATGATGTTTCTTTGAATGGTTCGCTCGCTGATATTGGTTGATGTCCCAGCATTGAAATCTGCAGCAATTTGCGGAAGGCTTGCACTTCCGTCACGTTGAACGATTCTCTTCACGAAGTGGCCGTGCGGTTAAAGGCGCTGCGGTCTGGAACCGCAAGACCGCTACGGTCGCAGGTTCGAATCCTGCCTCGGGCATGGATGTTTGTGATGTCCTTAGGTTAGTTAGGTTTAACTAGTTCTAAGTTCTGGGGGACTAATGACCTCAGCAGTTGAGTCCCATAGTGCTCAGAGCCATTTGAACTATTTGATTCTCTTCAGGCGTCGTTGGCTCCGTTCTTGCAGGTTCTTTCTCCGGCCACAGCGATGTCGGTGATTTGATTTTTATCCCATTCCTGATATTCACGGTACACTCGTGAAATGGTCGTATGGGAAAATCCCCAATTCATCGCTACTTCGTAGATGCTATGTCCCATCGCTCGTGCGCCGACTATAACACCACGTTGAAACTCGCTTAAATCTTGATAACCTACCATTCTAGCAGCAGTAACCGATCTAAAAACTGCGCCAGATACTTGTCTTATATAGGCGTTACCGACCTCAGCGCAGTATCCTGCCTGTTTACATATTTCCGTATTCTGTATTTGAATACGCATGCCTATAACAGTTTCTTTGACGCTTCAGTGTATCAGTCCTAGAGAAAAAATTATTATGGCATTTTTTTTAGGAAATGTAACGTAGTTGGATGTTGTACTGGGAAAGATTTTTGCTAGAAGCCGTGGTTTTAGAATTATTCAAGAAAAACTTTAAAAAGTGAATTTTAAACAGCTCTCCAATCCCAAAACTCACACCCCAAGGGTGGGGATTTTTAGTATTTGTTCATTGCCCTCTCTCACTCACTACAAAAATTTGGGGCTACATAAATTTTTTCCTCTATTCGCCCTTTTTTTTTGTCTTCGTTGACTGTGTTAATTGCTTTGACTGTCTTGATATCGAAATGTTGCTACTCTTTTTATTTTCGTATTCTTTGCTTTTGTTGTTGAAATACGGATACAAATCTGACACAAGGGCCTGATGGTTTTATTGATAAGACACTTTTCCTGAGTCGGTCTCAGGCGAGTCTTCCCAACTGCTACACTAACATGCCCTTCTCAGCGCCACTTCGCATTCCGTCATATTCTTTGACAATCATGCACTGCCCCTGAACTTGCGTGTCACAGTTCTGTATCTTCTGTTCCGACTGCGGTGATGCAATCTCCAGCATAGCTTTGCGCAGCAACGTTACGTGCTTGCACATTCCTGCACCAGAACGCTTGACGCAGGTAACTGTTGTGAGTGATCTTACAGTATTTCCCTATCTTGCTTACAAAACATAATAAGAGCAATGTAATGAAAATATCAAAAAACGTTGTGTGTCACTAGTGACGTAAAATGCCTGTTAATTTATAACTTGGGCAAATGCCCAGGATAAATGCATGGGCAAATGCCCAAAATTCAAAAATGCTCTGACATATATGCATTTTAAAGATTAATTGATAAGCAGAACGTATAAAAAATTTTGAACTCATATTTTGTATTGAAAAAGATGTTTGACAACACTGTGTTTGTAGTGGTTGGGTAACAAAGTGGAAAAAGCTGCTCGCGAGTTAGGGATGCGTTATTAGGGGAAATAAATTGGACTGTAAACATAATTATAAATTTTAATGAGGTCAATTCTTGCGCTAGTACATAATAAAAAAAGAAAACTAAAGTTTAAAATTAATTCCTTCAAATTAAGTATAGTTTACGTTATGTAGGTAGCCTGTAGGTAGTATTTTTATTTGTACTATACTGTTGCCAAAATATTAGAATAGTAAATGTTTATCCATAATTAGTTTAATTAGGGATGAGTTATGTGCCGATTGCGATTCAACGAGTCCAAGAATCGCCGATTCTCTAGGAATCGGTTAGTATCGGAATCGAACGTTTCCAGTGTTTTCGACATCGATTCTTTGTTATTAAATCTTTTTTGTGTTAGTGTTCTCATTTTAGCTTTACAGCAGTCCGTTCATACGAAATTAGATAAAGAAAGGAGAAAAAGAGTACATTTATTGTCAAGAAACACATGCCAGCTGTGTAATACATTCAGTAAAATTTGTTATCAATAATCATTTTTCAATAATATTCAGAGATTTGACACGGACTATATATTGTGTTTCAACGCGGCGTGTGCGTGTGCGTGTGCGCGTGCGCACAAGCAACTGTCAGTAACAGGCGCCTTTTCTTGGTACAGCAAGCTGGAATGCTAGTAAAAAAAAAAGTTCTCTCTTCTTTCCTTTCGTTCTTAAATATAAAGGCAATGAATGACATACATATGATTAAATATAAACATTTACTAACTGCTAATATCGGGAGTATCGCCCCATACCATATTTTTATTTGTAAATTATACATTCTTGCAGCAAAACTTGAAAAAGCACTTTTTTTATAAATGGCCCAGATTTTGGGCGTTTGAAATGCTTTGAGCAAATTACGGGGCAAATGCCCATTTATCTCGCGCTAATGGCTCTTCTGTAAAGCGCTGCTTCCTGCCAGGATCCATAGTGGTCTCATAGTAACGTTGGAAATATGAGGTGTCAAGGGGAAATCACCCGATATGGAGCGAGTCTGATATGCTTCGACCACTACTCGATGAATGAGGTGGGCAAAGACCAGTCCATTATCTCAAAGGTGGAGAAAACCTCTTTGTTCGGTGTATACAAGTAGCCGCTGTAACGAGCAAACATTCGGAGCCCATAAATGATATTATGCTAGTTCTAATGCAGGGGACGTTAGGGCAGATTCAAGGTCGAACGGTACCATCTAAGAAATTTTTGATTTAGTCTCTCCCTTTATTTCTTTCTTTTTTGTTTTCAAGACCAAGGGCTCTAAACTGCATACCTTAAGAGCTATTTGGACTTTTTCATCTTCACTACTGTAAAACTTTTCGTCTACTGAAGAAATGCTCATAACTCTCAAGGGACACATTGTAGAGCCTACGTTTACTGAACTTTTTTGCTTAGAATGATCATTCCTGTCATACGCCCGAATACTGACCATTCTTCCTGGGACACTCCATATATCCATTCTACGGCCAGACGCTTGTACTCGGTTCTCCCACTGATTGTTACGTCAGTAAAACTACAGGATGAGGAGGGAGAGGGAACGTGATGCCAGAGAAGGGGTGCCTACTGACGTGGTATATGTAGTATTTGAGGGAGGTCCAACGGTTTACTAATTTAATAAATAGTTAATAGAGTTTGAACAGAGGAGTGTTAGCTGTAACTTTTGCGAAATTGAAGATCATATCAACTGGATGAAGCTGTTTGCATATGTATTTGGACTAAAAAGTTGGAGAGGCGATCCAAAGATTTATATTCATGTGTCTTCCTGTCCTTTTTAAAACTCAGCCAAACTTGTGACCTGGGAAAGTCATCAGGACAGTTTGTGCACACTGTAGGTTGTTCACAACAGCGGTCGTCGTACGGAATTCTGACAGTTACTGCAGACGGATTGTGAAATATAATTAGATGACTGAAATGGTAACTTCCGTAAGAGTGTCCTTCAAACGTCAATAAGAACCCACCTCTGTCAAGTCAGTTTGCCTTTGTGTGTTCCATACAAAATGAACACTGCGAATTGTCGGGTTCCGAGTTCTTCATCAGACCTCTCTTAAAGACAAGTCACAAATGTTTTATTTTTTTTATGTGGTGTGATAATGACAGGGATGTCTCTTAACATGGTACAACACCTGAGTGCTTGGGAGTGCCAAAGCTTGTTTGTTATAAGTATCAGCATTAGATTTTCTTTTTCCGATTACAGATTTATGCGTACTTTGATCTTCGATTTTAATGGCATAGTGCACCACGAGTTCATACCACAAAGTGAGACTATCAATAACGAGTACTACTTAAAAGATCAACGCCGTTTGCGTGGAGCAAAACAAACAAAAAGAAGTCGATTGGATTTGTGACCAAACAATTCACAGCCTTTGTACCACGATAATGCACGGACTCGAGTGATTGGGCCAGGCAAATGCCCAGCGGGCAGGACATTTATAAATGAGCATTTGCCCAAAGTAGTTTTAAATGCCCAAAACTCTGGGCTGTTTATAAAAAGTACTTTTTGAAGTTTTTGGTGCTGGAATGAATAATTTACGAATAAAAATAATGGATGGTACAGTGCGCCCGATATTAGCAGTTAGTAAATGTTTACATTTAACAAATACTAAAAATTAAAGGAAAGAAGAGTGAAGGTTTTTTTCCCCTAGCATTCCAGCTTAACAACAGCACCTTGTCATTTACAATGTTCCTTTTTATTTTTACCATTTGTAGCGCGCGCGCGCGCGCGCGCGCGCACACACACACACACACACACACACACACACACACACACACACACACACTGATGTGTCGTGATAAGCCGGTACTAAAAAACATAATCCGTACGTCATCGCTTTGTTGTGTAACACACTTTATAATCTGTGTCAAATATTACTGAAGAATGATTATTGATAACAAAATTTTACGGAATGTATTACATAGCTGGCATGTGTTTCTTGACATTAAATGTATTCTAAATGTTAAACTGTTTTCAGTGAAAATAATGACTTTATTGTCAGACATAGTGACATTTCAGACTGACTATAGTCTTCTGTTCTGCTCCTGTCTTTATCTACTTTCTCATGACTGCACTGCTCTGAAGATAAAATGGGAACACTAACATAAAAAAAATTAATAACAAAGAATGGAAACGATCGATTCCGATACTAGTCTATTCCTAGATAATCGGTGATTCTTGGACTCGTGGATTCGGAATCGGCACGCGACTCATCCCTAATTAAAATCATTATGGATAAACTTTCCTTACTCTCATATTTTGGTAGTAGTATAGCACAAGCAAAAATACTAGCTACTGGGTACCTACTTAAACTATACTATATTTCAAGTATTACTTTTAAATTTGAGTTTTCTTTTATTTTTAACTATAAACTACCCCAAGAACTGCGACGCTCAAAACGTATAATTACGTTTACAGCCCAATGTATTGCCGCTAGTATCTCTTCCCTTACTCTCAAGCAGCTTTTTCAACTTGGTTATCCAACTGCTACAGAATCGATGTTGCAATACGCCTTTTATAGTACAAAATATCAGTTTAAATTTTTTTTATAAGTGCCGCCTATCAGTTAGTGCTTAGAACGCATAAATGCCCGAGCATTTATGAATTTTGGATATTTATCCTGGGCATTTGCCAGAACTTAAACACTGAAGAGCCGAAGAACCTGGTACACCTGCCTAATATCGTGTAGGGCCCTCGCGAGCACGCAGAAGTGCCGCTACAGGACGTGGCGTGGGCTCGACTAATGTCTGAAGTAGTGCTGTAGGGAAACTGACACCATGAATCCTGCAGGGCCGTCCACAAATCCGTGAGGGGGTGGAAATCTCTTCTGAACAGCAAGTTGCAAGGTATGCCAGATACGCTCACTAATGTTCATGTATGGGGAGTTTAGTGGCCAACGGAAGTTTTTAAACTCAGAAGAGTGTTCCTGAAGCCTCTCGTAGCAATTCCGGACGTGTGAGATGTCGCATTGTCCTGCTGGAATTGCCCAAGTACACCTCCCTGCTGACATGCAGGGTCAGTTGATTCATTAGGTGCTCTCCATACCCGTACACGTCCATCCGCTTAATACGATTTGAAAGGAGACTCGTCCAACCAGGCAACATGTTTCCAGTCAACAGTCCATTGTCGGTGTTGAAGGGCCCAGGCGAGGCGTAAAGCTTTGTGTCGTGCAGTCATCAAGAGTACACGAATGGGCCTTTGGCTCCGAAAGCCCGTATCGATGATGTTTCGTTGAATGGTCTGCTCGCTGCACTTGTTGGCTCTGTTGATTGAAATCTGCAGCAATATGCGGAAGGGTTGCACTTCTTTCACGTTGAATGAATCTCTTCAGGCGTCGTTGGCCTCATTTTTGCAAGATCTTTTTCCGACCGCAGCGATGTTGGGTATTTGATGTGTTACCGGATTCCTGATATTCAGGGTACACTCGTGAAATCCCTACTGCATCGCTGCCCCTGAAATGCTGTATCCCATTGTTCGTGCGCCGACTGTAACACCACGTTCAAACTCAATTAAATCTTGATAACCTGCCATTGTAGCAGCAGTAACCGATCTAACAACTGCGCCAGACACTTGCTGTTTTATATTGGCGTTGCCGACCGCAACGCCGTATTCTGTTTGTTTACATATCTCTGTATTTGAATAAGAATGCCTAATCCAGTTTCTTTGGCGCTTCAGTGTAAATACCCAGGCATTTTACATCACTATGTACATGTACAGACAAAATGATAACAGTTTCAGAAATATTGGATGATTTATTGAAGAGAAAGAACTTCACAAACTGAACACGTCAGTAATCCATTGGTTTGCCTCTGCCTGTATGGAAGCAGTTTTTCAGCTTGGCATTGATTGATATAGTTCGTGGATGTTCCTGAGGGCTATCATGCCAAATTCTGTCCAATTGGTGCTTCAGCTCTTCAATATCCCAAAATGGTTGGAGGGCTCTATCCACAATTTTTCAAACGTTGTGAATTGGGGAGGGATCCTGCGACCTTGCTGGCCAAGATGAGTTGGGCCAACTCAAAGACAAGCAGTGGAAACTCTCGCTGTATGCATTGGCTTATGGAAATGTAAGCCCAGGTTGGCTTGCCATCAATGACAACAAAACAGGGCGGAGAATATCGTCTATGTATTACTGTGCTGTAAGGATGCTGTGGATGACAAGCAAAGAACTACTGCTGTGAAAAGAATGGCACCCCAAACCATCACTTCTGGCTGTTGGGCTGTATGTGGGGTGACAGATTGGTATCCCATTGCGGTCTGTAGGGGGTGGTGGAAGGTGTCTGTGTACATTGTTTGCGTGTCTGTTGCATTATTTTGTGAGCAGGTCTGTAGGCTGCACTATGCATTATTTGGGCAGTTTACAAGTTGATTTTGCGTCTGCACATCAGTGTACTGCATTATTTAGGTGGAGTTTGTATGTCTGTCCTGACATTATTTGGGTAAATTAAGAGTTGTTTGCGTGTCTGGAGAGCGTTATTTAGAAGTAGTTTACTGGTCTGCAGACTGTGTGTTGTGACCCCAAGCATGTGTTTTGTATCAGTGTGATAAATATACTCCATTCCAAAATAAATAACATACACTCCTTCCTTACTCTATCCAGCAGCCCAGTACAGGCTGAGTCATTTTCATGCCGTTTTCCCCTCCAGACCACCATCTTGGACTGCATCACAGGAGTGATGACAGCACCCTCTGGTGGCAGTAGTGTGTACTAGGTCAGATGGACTACAGATCTCATGGTGGGGAGGCTGCCTGCAAAATAAAAACTTATGTCCAGCACAGGCAGAGGCCTTTTCCCGCCATTTCCCCCCACCATCTTGGATTTCATCACAAAACGGACGACAGCACTCTGTTGGTGGTACTGAGTACTAGGTCCAGACCTTATGGTGAACACAGTTTGCAGCCATCTTGGATAATGGTACATACGTCATCAGCTCACGTCATGGCTGTCATCTTTAATTACGTCACGGAACAGACGACAGCGCCCTCTGGTGGTGGTACTGTGTACTAGGTCAGTTGGAGTGCAGACCTCTTGGCAAACACACTGGATGGGGGTGCTGTCTCGAATTGTTTAAATAAAGACTGGTGCATGATTTTGACAGTTGACGATTAGCAAGCATGATTGCAGAGTCTTTTAGATGGATTATTATTCTGACAATTTACGAGATGTTTGGCTCTGTGGACATTAATATATTGCATTATTTACGAGTGGTTTGCAAGTTTGTAGGCTGTGCAATGTGTTATGACAGTTTACAATTAGCAAGTGTGTGTGCAAAGCATTATAAATGAGTTATTTAGGAGTAGTTTGCAGGTCTGTATGCTGTGCGGCGTGTGTTCTGTATCACGGTGATAATAAATTGTTCCAAAATAAATAAAGTACACTCCTTCCTCTCTCCACCAGCCCAGTGCAGGCTGAGTCCTTTTCCCAGCAATCCCTAGGAAGAGGTGGTGGCTGGGTGACTTGGGTTAGTGGAGGCAGCCCAAGTGACCTATCTTCCCACGATTTTCTTAGGTTATTAGAGGTGTGTTGCCTTGTTCTGTTGAAATTTGACCTTCCCACCATTTTCTGGGGGATGGGAAGGGGGTTAGGTTAGTGGAGGTAGCCCATTTGACCTGTATTCCCGCCAAAATCCGCCATTTTGGATGACGGCATCTCCGCCATCATGGATACATCTGGAAACAATGGAAAGTGATGTGACGACATTTTATTCCACTACTCTTCGCTGGTCATCAGGGCTCAGTTCGAAGCAGGACTCATCACCAAAGACAGTTCTACTCTATTGTCTGAGATTCGGGGCTGAATGTGCCCAACACCGCTGCAAGTGGGTTTCTTGGTGTACAAATGGGATTTGAGCAAGGGGCCCCATGAGCTCAGCCCACGTTCTGTCTGTTGCTTATTAATGGTCCTTGTGGTCATTGAAACACCAGTTACATGATGGATCGGTGGTGGTGGTGGTGGTGGTGGTGGTGGTGGTGGTGGTGGTGGTGGTGAATACATGTTTCTGAGTGCCTCTTTGACGATTGCTCGGTCCTCCCGTTCTGTCGTCTCTATGTCGACTGCTTCGTTCTTGCCGCTGTAATAGGCCGTCATTCACCGATTCCTGCCAACATCGACGAATAATGGCGTCGCTGCTACTCAGTTTCGAGCGATTCGCCGATTACGCCCACCGGCTTCTTTGCGATCAACTTTACACCCTCTTTCAAATGCTGACATCTGCGTATATTCTTCACGCGCCTGTCTGCGAGGCATAGTTACTGTTGAGCCGAGTACACGGAGTGAAATTCGCGAAGTCTATACTGTGGTATCGATGTGTCCCTTGTCTACTAGCGTTGCCAGCTGCACGGTGAAATTTGTGCTGCAGCGTCACACATTCATCCATCAGCCGCACAAAGTTTACAATTGTGCATTTTCCGTAGATACCTCTATGAATATCAACTTGTGACCAGTGTTATTACTCCATCCTAGCGCGTTGGTGGAACAGTTTGAGCTCACGAAGTCGAGCCATTGTCCTGCAGCCCTCGTGGGGGTTGAGGTTGTGTTTCGTTGTGTTTTTCTTAAGTCGGGAATACGTGATCCTCCGTGTTCAACTACGAAGTCTGTTCAAAAAATTCCAGAACTTTGTCCACAAAATTTTTCTACGCCCATCTTTTACTTATTGTACATGGTCTACTTCGAAATACTCTGCTCCACAATTGATGCACTGCATCCAACGCCGTTTCCACTTCCGGAAGAAGTCTTGGTACAACTCTTGCTGGATCGCGCGAAGCGCCGTCTGCGAATTTTCTTTAATTTCATCTGTCGTGGCAAATCTTCGTCCTTACAATGGGGATTTCAACTTTGTAAATAATAAAAAAAATCCGGTGGGGCCAGGTATGGAGAGTACGGAGGATGGGACAGCACCGTGATTTCGTTTTTTGTGCAATAGTCACGCACAAACAGGGATGAATGTGCCGGTGCGTTAGCGTGAAGCAAGAGGCTTGAATTGTCTTGCCACTTTCAGGCTATTTCCTCACATGATCGTACTTAAATATTACATTCTTCTGCGACAGTGAGTATACGATTGGCACGCACAGTTTCGTTCACGTCCCCGACATGAGCGTCGTCGGTATACGTCGAAGGGCGTCCTGGACGATTGTCATCTTTAATTTCCATCCGGCCATTTTTAAACCGTGTGAACCATTCTTAACACGGAGTACCACGTAAGCACTCACCACCGTATCACCGTAGGCTTCCTGCATCATTTGGTGTGATACTGTATTCGTTTTCTTGAGCTTCACACTAAATTTAATGCAGACGCGTTGCCCTAACTCTGCCATCTCGAAATTCGCAAACTGTGCGACGCAATGTTCTACTCAATACAACACTTAACAATAACATACAAACTTACGGCAGTTACACATTAAACACAGGCGTGTGTAGGGATGCGAACCGCATTTCGCTCCAACTCACAATTGGCGCGTTATTACGAATGTTTCGGGATATTTTGAACAGACCTCGGAAGTTGTAAGTTACGTATTGAAGTATGGAAGATTGAGAGAATTCGTAGTGAGTTCTCGGACCCGGAGTTCTGCTTGGATACTTTCGTGCTCCTTTTCTCAAGGGGGGGGGGGGGGGGGAGAGAGAGAGAGAGAGAGAGAGAGAGAGAGAGAGAGATATGCAGAGCGTGGACCCATTAACTAACAGGAGGTGGAGCTCGTTGAGAAAAGTAACGTACAGTAGAGCGTCGATTATCCGAACGTCGGTCAACCGAACGACCGCTTAACCGAACTGTGTACTCGCTCGCACCTGTTACTCTCCCACCCTACCGTCCATCATCCCCCTCACTCCCAAACCAAGCTTCCGACAGTAGTCGCCGCACTGGGACACTGCTGGCGGAACATTGCTTCTAATGGGGCCTTCACAAGGCGCTGCTGACCGGCCAAGCCGGCGCCAGCTTAGAGTTGAGGCTTGCCGCTCCGCAATACTAAAAGAGATGCCTGTTTTTATGAATAAATTTACTGTACAGTACTTCTTTTTGGCAAATAAACATGTAAAGTTAGATTATCCGAACAAACCAGTTTTCCGAACACCAATGTCCCCCAATTACTTTGGATAATCGACGCTCTACTGTATTTGGCTTGGGTTAATTCGTGTCACTAAATTTCATTTGTTTCCGTACAGATTTGTGAGGGATGGGTTTCTGTGATTGCCCCCTCCTCCCCCCTCCCCACCTGTTGACTTCCAACTGTGTTCCTATTTTGATGTTGTGGGGAATACTGGCGAGAGTTGGTAGTTGCCATTAGGGGCAGTGTCTGAACTGCTAGCGTTGAACATATTCCAGTCCAGTGGTCGGGTCTCTGAATCTTTCAGCTACAGGTCTGTTTCAGTCGTTGACTTTGGAGTTGTGAGAAGTTGAACCCTGTGTGGTGGGGTCAAAGCGAGGCTAGCAACTCTTATTTAGAGTGATTAGCAGGACAACAGAGGGTACGTCTATAAAAGCTTCCGATTAACCTTCACAATACCAAAAGTGGGAAAGGGGGGGGGGGAGGTGATACCAGCTACCCACCTTTTGAAAATATTGTAAGCTAGTCATATAATTTATATTTCAGAATTTTGAAAAATATTTGTTTTTAATGATTTGTTATATCAGATTCCGTAATCGTTTTAAAATTTTCATTAAAACTTAACCCAAAAATTTTTGTTTTAGTACACTACTGGCCATTAAAATTGCTACACCACGAAGATGACGTGCTACAGACGCGAAATTTAACCGATAGGAAGAAGATGCTGTGATATGCAAATGATTAGCTTTTCAGAGCATTCATACAAGGTTGGCGCCGGTGGTGACACCTACAAGTGCTGACATGAAGAAATTTTCCAGCCGATTTCTCATACACAAACAGCCAGAGGTGGTAGTTCTGGGTACTGATTTCTCAGGATCTATGCACCCAAATTGCGTGAAAATGTGATCACATGTCAGTTCTAGTGTAATATATTTGTCCAATGAATACCCGTTTATCATCTGCATTTCTTCTTTGTGTAGTAATTTTAATGGCCAGTAGTGTAGTTAATGTGAGTTTCCGCAACAAATGTCTTTTTCAGGTTCAGGACGCTTCATACACATCTATATATCTTTAAAAAGCACGTCGTTGAATAAAAGTCAACGACAGTTACCGAAATTGTACTTTTTAAATTTTTTTTCGCCATGAAGTACCCTTCAGCTCAGTGTACGTATTACGGAAAATGCTTCGTTATCGCTAAGTGTGTGCTAAAATATATTTTCAGGATCTCAACCCTACTTACACATATGTACCCATTTAAAAAGTACGTTGTTAATAAAAGTTTACACGAATTAACGAAATGTGCTTTTCAATTTGTTTAGCGCTGACTGCAGCCATGAATGGATTTCGCTCGACACTACAGAAGCTCCAATGCACGGACGAAACGTACGTTTCACTGCCTGTAAATCAGGATATTACACCAGTCAAAGAGGAAACCGAGAAAGAACCTTTCAGCTTAGTTGACTGAAACTACGACTCGTTTAACGCTCATACAATGGAACTTGAACGGCTATTACCGCCACCTGGCTGAACTTACGCAAATTATGTCCCACCTATCCATCGCGTGTGTTGCAATGCATTAGTCTCGGATACTGGAAGACAAACTTCCTATAGTCCAAAAATATCACGTTGTTAGTCAAACTAATGCGATGGATGCTTCAGGATGCGTTTGTACATTAGTACATTCGCTTACTTTTAGCGAGCTCGAGGTCATAGCTGCTATAATCCTTCTGCCTTGGTAATTAGTAACGATCTCAAAATCATACCTCCAACCCCTCCCCAGATAGAGGTATGTACTGTCAGCAGATAGAAGTACTACTACAAACTACTCCTCCCCATTATTCTTTTGCCCAGGGCTATGCTAGTCAGCGAGAATACAATTACTAAAGTCCACCAGTCTAGCGGGATTTTAACTTTTGCACTACGAATACAGGCTGCGTCCTGGTCTTTAATCTGTGCTACGACTTGTCCACCGCGTTCTGTGTGACAGCGACCTTCACCCAATCAATTTATTGGTACCACTTTAGAGAGGCAGTGACGCTCCGCTGCGGTGGCCTCTACTAAATGCCATTGAGGACGTACACTGCTCCAGTCACGATATCGTAAGAAAAGGGTATTGATGAGATACTGCGAGAAACAACGAATGCGATACCCTATTCTTCCGGGAGATCTCGACGCAAGCGGTACGAAGACCATCATAAATAGACGAAGTCCATTACAACGACAGTAACCTAATTTTATATAAAAGACTACGAGCAAAAACGCATTTCTAAATCAAACAATGCAGGCAGGTTTGTTAAGAACAAATAGTCGCTTCAAGGAATGCACATGTAACAGATTCCCAGATACGGGCATAACTGGGACGTTCCAGCACACATTTTCCCGAGCACGAAGACTGAAGAGCTCGACATGCCAATCCTTTTTAACATAGCCGAATTGCGACACAGGGTCAGCTTCAATCAAGATTTCACTCTGCATCGAATTTTAAGAGAACTCAGTATTACTTCTTTTAACGTTTGACAGATACAGCCCTATAATTCGCCTTTTGAATACGTAATTCAGCGGAGCACGCGGACATAGAAAACACACCTCCCACGTCTGAAATACCTTATACAGTCAAATGCTCCACCACCTTACGCACTACAGCAAACCAAGTACCATCCTGATTATGTTGGACAAGATTTGGGAAGAGGCAGAAAGTGTCATAGTACTGACATTGAAACCTTTTACGATGTAAATCCACTATTAGGAACCACCCTGCGGGTCCAGGGATTAGCATACGCCCAAGTTATTCCTGCCTGTCGTAAGAGGCGACTAAAAGGAGTCTCACGTTTCGGCCTTCATGTGATGATCCCCTGTAGAGTTTGGCCTCCATTTTTCAAAATTTTCCCAAAGAGTGAGCCAATTGGGGAAGGGCGCCTTACATGGTGTAACGTGTCCATCGTGTATTGAGATCTTCAGCCCATTTTCTCGTCGTCGCATTGCAGTTCCACCCGTTCTCCATCTCTTGGTTGTGGACACCTTTCTTGGTGCGTTTTCCACTGTGCACTATGCAGTGTCGCTTTCTGCGTCGACGATGAGCGTGGACTTCTTTGCACCTGATATCCAGCACGGTAGCCAGTCCGTTGTGGTTGGGCTGCCATGTACCCTGTTGGTTGTAGCCCCCTGACCACACAGGGATCGCTCTGCTGATGCCTGCGCCATTAACTCACCACGTATGCCAAGGGTAGATGACCATCCCCCTGGGGCATTGGGACTCCCGGCAATGGCCATCCTGCCAGGTGGCCTTTGCTGTGGCTGGGTGGCGCCCGTGGGAAGGGCCCCTGGTCAGAGTGGGTGGCATCAGGGCAGATGACACGCAATGAAGCGTAGTCCACCATCTCTTGCTGTTGGTGAAACACCAGCAGTTTCTAAACGTTCACAAGCTCAATTCAACGCACAGAAGTACGACCCCAAATCATTCCCCTCCCTGGCCACTCCATGGGAGGAACGTCAGGCTAAGGATGCCAGCGGATCTTATTCGCACCGGTACCTTGTATGTTGGAGAACTGATGGAGAATCTTTCGTGACGATGAAGCCTCAGTTTTTTGTTGAGCATTTAGAGGACAAGTTTGGAAAGGTGGAGGGATTGTCCAAAATGAGATCTGGGTCAGTCTTGATCAAAACAGCATCCTCTGCCCAGTCACGGGCATTACTCGCTTGTGACAAGCTGGGGGATGTTTCTGTAACCATCATGCCCCATAAGAGCTTAAATATGGCCCAGGGTATCATATTTCACAGGGACCTTCTTTTGCAGTCTGACCATGAGCTGCCAATTTTAAGCGGCTAGGTGTACTTTGTGTCCGGCATGTCAACCGGGGTCTGAGGGATAATCAGGTTGCCATCGGTGCCTTCGTCGTGGCCTTAGAGGGTGATACATTGCCCGAGAAGATCGAGGTGATGGTGTACTGCTGTCATGAAAAGCCCTATACCCCTCCCCTGATGCGGTGCTTTAAGTGCTGGAAGTTTGGCCATATGTATTCCCATTGTATTTCAGCGTCACATGATCAGATTGGTCACGCCCATCACATCCCAATACTCCATGTGCCCTGCCTCCCATCTGTGTCAACTTCGGAAAGCACCATTCTCCTTGCTTGCCAGACTGCAGGTTTCTCCAGAAAGATAGGAAAATCAACTGACTGACCTACACTGAGACTAAGAGAAAATTTGAACACCTGCTTCCGGTACGTATGACATTGTCTTACGCCACCCCTACAACAGTTATGGCACCAACATTTCTGCCAACCCCAGTCACCTCTCAGAGCCAGAACACTACACCTGCCCCTTTGATGGTGGGTGGCATTTCCCTACCTGTTGCTCCCGCACCACCTACTTTGGGAGCAACACCCCCCCTCCCCAATCAATGGGGACGTTCGTCCCCACTTCTAAGCTGGAGAAGCGTAAGTCTTCTTCGGCTTCTTTCACTAGAAAGGGGTCCCTTGGGTCACTCCCTTCCCTGGTTTCGCCTTGTGGGAAAAATAACACACAACAGTGGCTGAAGAACTCAAAATTAGCTGGTCTTAGGGCTTCACACTCATCCTCAGTCCCGGAGACTGAATGAGTGAAGTCTTCCCAGCCAGTTAAACCCAAGGAGCAGCGAGAGAAACCCAAAAAGAAGACCCCTAAGACCAAGGAAATTGCCTCACATTACCACTATGTACTAGCTCTGCATCTGTGGATGGGATGGAGGTTCTGGCATCCTCTGAGGATCTGCATCTCGCCAGACCCTCACACAATGGATATAGACTGCTCAGGCAGTAAGTCGGTGGCAGCAGGTGACTCTGAGACGTAAACTGCCTCCTTGAATGTTCCATGCCTTCCCAGTCGTACGATGACGTCATCCTCCAGTGAAATTGCGGCGTTTTTTCCGCCGCCTGCCTGAGCTAAGGTAACTATTAAGCTCAACGTATTGGCTGCACTGATGCATCAACTCCCTAAACCTTTCTTTCTTTTGGGAGATTTTAACGCCCATAACCCCTTGTGGGGTGGCACCGTGCGTACTGTCCGAGGCAGAGATGTCGTAACTTTACTGTCTCAGTTTGACCTCCGCCTCTCAAATACAGCGGCCGCCACACATTTCAGTGTGGCTTATGCTATTTACTGAGCCATTGATTTATCAGTTTGCAGCCCAGGACTTCTCCCATGTATCCACTGGAGAGCATATGACGACCTGTGTGGTAGTGACCATTTCCCCATCTTCCTGTTACTGCCCCGGCGTCAGGCCCATGGACGCCTGCCTCGATGGGCTTTAAACCAGGCAGTCTGGGAAACTTTCACCTGTGCTATCACCGTTGAATCTCCCCCACACGGTAACTTTGATGTGATAGTTGAGCAGATGACAACAACAATTGTTTTTGCGGCAGAAAACGCGGTCCCTCGCTCTTGAGGGTGTCCCTGGCGTAAGGCAGTCCCCTCTGCATCAGACCATCCCCTCCTCTGGTTTTAGTTTATGCATCCCAACCTGGGATGTAAAACTTTAAATGTAATTTAAATTTATGGAGCCGAACACTGAAAGTTTTTAATAAGTCTTACTATTCATACTATTTATATGTTTCAGTTTTCTATCATCAGAATAAGTACAGCTTTTCACAAATGCGCCTCTACTTTTTGAATTCCCCTCGTATACCTGTATATAGATGATTTTGTAAATAAGCTTTACCTATAATGTACTTTTAAAGATATAACAAGGGATGGCTTTTCTGATTGTGCATACGCGTGAATAGTGAGTTTCGGCATTAACATCTATAAGTAGCTGTTTATGCGTAACGCCACGGTCCAAGCTAGTAACATATATAATTCTACTAACCCCCTAAGATATCCCCCCCCCCCCCCCACTGGTAAAAGCACAAATCGCACCCTGGTACTGGTGGAGGGTGGGGTCGCTCCATTGCAGGTCAATCGTGGACATCTGCTTGCGAGTTACGCCGCACACATTCGTAGTTCTCCTGAGCATCCGAATTATCATCTCCTTTTCCCGCCCTCGGCGGTCCATTTCCCGCATCGGCGGCGCAGGTCGGGGCTAACTATTGCGGTTCGCGTGCGGTCCCTTCTCTCCGAACTGGAGTCTTTCCCTTTATCACGTCTACTTGCGGTACGTTCACTTACGTCTCCATGGTGTACGCCTCAGCCGCAGTTTCGTCTGGACGTTTTTCATGGCCCTAAGGACTCCGTTAACCCCGCCGCTCTCTGCTGTCACTTCCTCTCGATTCTTGACGTTTTCTGCGGCTCTGACGTGGTTTACAGCGACGGCTCGATGGCTGATGGGCACGTAGGCTTTGCGTCTGTTCACGGAGGAGATATTGAACAACACTCCTTGCCATATGGCTGCAGTGCTTTCACTGCAGAGCTGGCGGCCATATCTCGTGCTCTTGAACACATCCGCTCATGCTCTGGCGCGTCATTTCTCATGTGTACTGACTCATTGAGTAGCCTACAAGCTATCGACCAGTGCTACCCTCGCCATCTCTGGTACCGTCCATCCAGGAGTCCATCAATGCCCTCTAATGGTTCCGTCGTTCAGTGGTGTTTGTGTGGACCCCAGGACACGTCGGTATCCCAGGCAACGAACTTGTCGACAGGCTGGCCAAACAGGCGACGCGGAAACCGCTTCTGCAGATGGGCATCTCCGAAGCTGACCTGCGTTCTGACTTACGCCGTGGGTTTTTCCGGCTTTGGGAGACGGAATGGCATAGCAGTACGAACACCAAGCTACGTGTCATTAAGGAGACTATGAATGTGCGGAAGTCATCCATGCGGTCTTCTCGCAGGGAATCAGTTCTCTGCCGGTTCCGCATTGGCCATACATGGCTAACGCGTGGTTACCTACTCCGTCGCGAGGACCCACCTCTGGGTCGCTGTGGTTCCCAAATTACAGTCGTCCACCTGTTGCTCGACTGCCCACTTTTATCCGCTCTTCGGCGGACTTTTAACCTTCCCAGCTCCCTACCTTCGGTGTTGGGCGACGATGCCTCAGTAGCGGCTTTAGTTTTACGTTTTATCCATGTGAGTGGGTTTTATAGTTCTATAAAGGTTTTAGCGCATGTCCTTTGTCCCTCTGTGTCCTCCACCCTAGTGCTTTTAGGGTGGAAGTTTTAATGTGTTGCAGACTGGCTGGCTTTTCCTTTTTATTCTCGTGGTCGGCCAGCAACTGTAATGTGCTTTGTTTTACTCTCTTCTGTTTCTAGCGTCTCTCTGTTTTCTTGTCCTCTTCTATTCCTTTTAGTGTTCGTTGGCTTTCCTTCGTTCTTGTGGTTTTTCCTTCCCTTCCGTTTTGTGTTATATGTCTAGTTCGTTTTATTCTCACACTTGTGGCATTGTGTTATTAGGAACAAGGGACCGATGACCTCGTAGTTTGGTCCCTTCCCCCCTATTTTAAACCAACCAACCACTATTAGGGCGACTTTTACCCTTAGTTGACAGCAGTTAGCGGTCTTATTCGATTTGCGAAAGACGTATTATACACAACATATTAACACCACACCTTACTAAGTTACATGAGTAATCCCCCAACTTTTATTGCAATTTATTAGCCCCTCAGCATTCCGAATTGGTGCAACGGTTAGTTCACGGTATTCCAGAGAGTTCAGACTCCAGCACTATCCTCTTCGTAATTGCTGTAACAGGAACTGCCGCCGTTGCCGTCCAAATTTATTGTCGCCCTTGTATGCTGACACTTCCGTGTGCACTGCACTTCTACAACACTGTGCTCAGAAGAGGGTCATTTTCGTATGACACGGATATGCAGCCCATAAACGTGGCTGGTGTTTCCCGCCTACAAAATGCTGCATCATACACTTATGCAAAATCCGATCCTCCCACCCCCATCTGAATTATATCTGGATGAAAAACAATTTGAAGTGGCAGGCGACTTGAGCTTTACAGGGTTGCTATTCAACCGCAGTCTGACATGGTTATCGCACACAAAGAAGCCCGAGACAGCAGGTATACAGAAATTTAACGCCCTACACTGTAAAATTGATTTATTTATTTATCACACAATGTACGATATGCTATATAATAAAAGGCAGCAGGTCGTTACTTGAGAAGTAAATAAATAAATAAATCCTCTGTAATGGTGCAAAAGCGTGGCACCATGCTACATCACTGTCGGACCCGGCTACGCTACAAATACATGCGAAAGAAGGCCACAGCTCAGAAGTGTATATGAGGTATAAAATAGGTTAATGATGGCTGATTGGCGCCAAATTTTATCTCAATTCTGCCCAACTCCACCGTGGACGTATCACACGGTGGGAAGGTCATCACATCCCTTCTTATCCACATTTCACCCCCTTCTTTTGACGCCTCTGCGATAGAGGTCACAACTGCGACGCCTAGCTTTGAAATCACACTGTTTTCTTATGGCCGAGAAAAACATTTCAGACACACTGCCGTTCTGTACCGAAACGAAAAGGCCACAGGGTTGGCGTAAAGGACGCTAATGAAATTGCCTCTTCTCTTGCGGCGTTAATTCCCACACATCTTTCGGTGGAAAACGACAGTTCGCATTGCGATGAGCAATACGACGACGTTCCCTTCTCCAACGACATCGTGGGCTTGCAATCCCATTGAAAGTGATCGTACTCCTTTTATGTATAGCGCGACCGCATTTTCGCTCTGGTGGACAGGATTAAACCACTAAAGACCGTTCAAAATCATTCAACGTATTTGAACGTGATCCAAAGCAGCAAAGGGTGTTCATGCTTTTTCAGCCCTCCTGTGGCATGTTTACGAGATGGACTGCGACATTGACACATCCGTGAATAAAACGGCAGAGGCTCCCTCTAAGACCCCTTTTGTTGATCACGTTAAAAATGTTGCTGTACAAAACAGCCAATTATTTGTCTCCTAGGCGCCGGCATGACAGGCATCTCTTTCGACACTCCTCAGATTTCGCATGCGGCCAGCCGGCGCTAGTGCAGCGAAGAAGTGCCGAGCCGGGTGTAACTAGCAGGACACTTAAGACCCTTCTACACGATCGACTTCATTGTCTCAATTGACTACTCGAGACAAGTGCGTCTACTGCAGCGCCCCAGACGTTTTATTTCCGTGCTGAGTCTCGTCTGTTCTGAAGTGGTCATTTTCGTTTACACGTCAGTTGTGTGAGCTCTCTGCTGTGCAGTTTGGCATTTGATGAAAGCGAGATAATGAGGGACTATCCTTTTTATGGAAAACTCGAAATATAGTAATATAATGTAGGAAGAGGCAATGACAGTAGAGTTTATTAGTGACCAAAGCAGAATTCATAGTGGAAGCTCTTGTCAGAGATCGCGTCGTAAGTTTTCGGCACTCCTGAGAACTGTAAGAACAGGAAAGGTGTCGTCCAAACATTTCAGAACATATACATTTATTTACTCGAGAAAATCTATACTTGCAAACACATCAGACAATACGTAGAACGCAGTAAATTGCGCCTTTTTGCTGTAGCCTTTGTATTTTGTGTTCTTGCTAAGTGCTAAATAACAACGAAAATTATTTTTCTCCTCCAGTAATTCTTTTTCACTGTTGAAATTATTTTCGTCAAAACACGTTTATTTATTTACGTTCTTATGTATACATAGTGTAGATTTTTTTTGTCTGTTAAACGTAAATACTTTTTCGCTTTCAGTTGTTTTGTTTCTCTTGTAGGCGGACACTAGTAAGAAAAAAAATACGAGGACCTTGTGTAACTTTTCAGTGTGCCACGAAAACAGAGTAAACAAGATAATAAAGATTAAGAAGACATGAAATACATTTCTGTAATAGGTATGAGCTCGACTAGAATTGGTTATAACTGCCGACGTTAGCAGACGCCGCTGTAGTCCCTTGTCTCTGCGCATGCACAACGTGCAGCATACTCAGAAATTTAGAACTCCGCTCTCGGCACAATCCATAGATCGTTGACGTCATAGACACACTCGCGTCGAGGTTGGGTGCTGACTTAACACGCAGGCACGAAAGGCGCACGTACTAGAATAGTCGATTTTGACCACAAAGTCACTCGTGTAAAACGGGCTTCAGGCGCATTCGCCGCGAATGTGAAGCGCGAGCTGGATGTCCTTGGTCATGACGGTGACACGCTTGACGCGAATGGCGCACAGGTTGGCGACGAGGTACACTATGTGGTCAAAACTATCCGGACACCCCCAAAAACATACGTTTTTCATATTAGGTGCATTTTGCTGCCACCTACTGCGAGGTACTCCATATCAGCGACCTCGGTTGTCATTAGACATCGTGAGAGAACAGAATGGGGCGCTCCACGGAATTCACGGACGTGGTCAGGTGATTGCGTGTTACTTGTGTCATACGTCTGTACGCGAGATTTCCACACTCCTGAACATACCTAGGTCCACTGTTTCCGATGTGATAGTGAAGTGGAAACGTGAAGGGGCACGTGCAGCACAAAAGCGTACAGGCCGACCTCGTCTGTTGACTGACAGAGACCGCCGACAGTTGAAGAGGGTCGTAATGTGTAATAGGCCATCACACAGGAATTCCAAACTGCATCAGGATCCACTGCAAGTACTATGACAGTTGGGCGGTTGGTGTGAGAACTTTGATTTCATGGTCGAGCGGCTGCTCATAAGCCACACATCACGCCGGTAAATGCCAAACGACGCCTCGCTTGGTGTAAGGAACGTAAACATTGGACGATTGACCAGTGGAAAAACGTTGTGTTGAGTGACGAATCACGGTACACAATGTGGCGATCCGATGGCAGGGTGTGGGTATGGCGAATGCCCGGTGAACGTCATCTGCCAGCGTGTGTAGTGCGAACGGTAAAATTCGGAGGCTGTGGTGTTATGATGCGCTCGTGTTTTTCATGGAGGGGGCTTGCGCCCCTTGTTGTTCGTGGCACTATCGCAGCACAGGCCTACATTGATGTTTTAAGCACTTTCCTGCTTCCCACTGTTGAAAAGCAACCCGGGGATGACGATTGCATCTTTCAACACGATCGAGCACTTGTTCATAATGTACGGCCTGTGGCGGAGTGCTTACACGACAATAACATCCTTGTAATGGACTGGCCTGCACAGAGTCCTGACATGAATCCTATAGAAAACTTTTGGGATGTTTTGGAACGCCGACTTCGTGGCAGGCCTCATCGACCGACATCGGTACCTCTCCTCAGTGCAGCACTCCGCGAAGAATGGGCTGCGATTCCCCAAGAAACCTTCCAGCATCTGATTGAACGTATGCCTGCGGAAGCTGTCATCAAGGCCAAGGGTGGGCAAACACCATATTGAATTCCAGCATTACCGATGGAGGGCGCCACGAACTTACAAATCATTTTCAGCCAGGTTTCCGGGTACTTTTGATCACATAGTGTAAGTCTCGCTGGCTTCCTGCAACGCCATGGTGGCAGAGCTCTGGAAGAGCGGTTTGTTTTGCAGTCCTGGGCTGTCTATCTCGCGCACTAGGCACTGTAAGGGCATGTTGCTAAGGTTGTTTCGACTACGCTTCGGAAATTTCGGTGGGAAGCCCTTACACATCCTGCACACAGTCACGATCTCTCCTCATGCACAGACAGCATCCCCAGTACAGTCACGGGCATTGCTTGCTTGTGACAAGCACGGTGATGTTGCAGTCTCCATTACGCCTCAATATGGTTCAGGGACTTATTTTCATCGTGACCTGTTGTTGCAGTTTGACTACGAGCTCCGTGCAAATCTGGAACGCCGCGGTGTCCACTTTGTACGAGGTGTCTTCAGTGGACCTAAAGATAGTAGGGTCGCCACCGGCTCCTTCATCTTGTCTTTCGAGGGTGACACCGAGCCCGAGAAGGTCGAGGTGATGATATATCGATGTGATGTTAAGCCTTATGTCCCTCCTCCCCTGCGCTGCTTTAAGTGCTGGAGATTTGGGCACATGTCATCGAGATGTGACGCCAACCCTACCTGTCGGGATTTTGGACGTGCCTCCCACCCCGTACCATGTTCGCCGCCCCTTTTTTGTGTCAACTGCGGACAGAAACATTCACCTTGCTCGTCAGACTAAGCGGTTTATCAAAAAGAACAGAAGATTATGGAGTATAAGACCTTGGACAGGCTCACTTACACAGAGGCTAAATGCAAGTATGATCGACTTCACCCTGTGCGCATTTCATCGCCGTATACTGCAGCAGCTTCGATGTCGCCATCCCTGGCGATGAGCCCCCAAGCTCAGCCACTTTTGTGGGCCCTCCAGCCCGGCCGTCTATTCCTGCCCCCCCACCCCTGGTAGTTGGGGGAACACCCTCTTCCGTTGCTCACCTGTTTTCAACATCAGGAGTAACAACCTCTCCTTCTTTGGGGACTTCAGTCCCCACCTCTGCGCCGGAGAAGTGCCCGCCTCCTCCAGCTCCCCTCGCGCGGAAGAGATCGCTTTGTGCCCTCCCTTCCATGGTTACTGGCCCTCCAGATGTCAGCGAGTGGCTGAAAAAGCCACCACCTGAGGGCCGTAGGGCTTCCAGGTCTTCCTCGGTCCATGAGACTGGGTCGGAAAAGCCCACCCAGCCTGATAAACCGAAGGACAAACGGGACCCTTCCAAAAAGAAGAAAAAACAAAAGGAGAAGGACATATAGAGACAGAAAAGGAGTTCACCACTGCACCTGAAGATGATGTGGAGCATCTAGCGTCCACTCAGGATCTAAATGTTGCTCGACCCGCAGCTCCTAGGGAAGTTGATTAGGCTACTTCGCAATCGGTGGCGGCGAGCGCTTCTAAGGCGTGACCTATCCCCCCAGGTTCTTTCATGTCTTCACAGTCTGATACCATTATCCTTCAATGGAATTGCCGTGGTTTTTTCCACCACCTTGCTGAGTTGAAACAGCTTCTGTGCCGCTTCCCTGCCATTTGTCTGGCCCTACAGGAAACCTGGTTTCCTGTTCGGCGGATCCCCTCCCTCTGTGGCTACTGGGGTTACTATAGGAACCGCGTAGAATACGACAGGGTGTCTGGCGGTGTCTGTGTTTATGTTCTTGCCACTGTTCCTAGTGCCCCAGTGCCACTTCACACGACTCTCAAGGCTGTGGCTGTTAGACTCCGGACAGGAATGGAGCTTACCATCTGTTCCCTCTACCTTCCCCCAGATGAGGTTGTCCCTCTTGCTGACCTAGCTGCCTTGTTCGCCCAGCTCCCCCCGCCATTCCTCCTTTTGGGGGACTTTAATGCCCACCACCCTTTATGGGGTGGGACCCAGATCTCAGGCCAGGGTAGGAACGTTGAGGCTCTGTTGGCACAGCAGGACATTTGCCTCCTTGACACTGGTGCTCCCACATATTTTAGCTTGACTCATGGCACATACTCGGCCAGTGACCTCTCTCTTAGTAGCCCAGGTCTTCTTCCATACCTCAGTTTGAGTGTCCACGACGATCTCTGTGGTAACGACCACTTTCCTATCCTGGTTTCTCTTCTTCAATCCCAACCCACTGACCAGCTGCCACGATGGTCTCTTCGTGGAGCTGATTGGGCAGCCTACACCTCAGCTACTATGGCCATTGCTCTGCTTTCTGGTGACACTGATTTGGCAGTGGACGAGGTCACTATCGCCATTGTTTCTGCTGCCGAGGCAACTGTCCCCTGTTCTTAAAGTACCCTAAGGCCTAAGTCAGTCCCAGGGATTGCAGGGGCTATCCGGGACCGCCAGCGAGCCCTGCAACGACACAAGCGTCATCTTTCCCTAGAGAATCTGGTTGCTTTTAAACGGCTGCGGGCCTGGGCTCGGCGGTTAATCCGGCGGAGCAAATAGGCCTGCTGGGAACGATATGTTGCCACAATAGATTCTCGCACCTCCCCATCTCAGGTGTGGTCGCGGTTTCGGCGCATTTTTGGCTTTCGCCCTCATACGTCTGTCCCTTGCCTTTCTCTTCGGGGCACACTTTGTACTGACCCATCGCCGAACATCTGACAGAGTACTTCGCTCGCAGTTCCGTGACAGCAGGCTACAGCGCAGAATTCCGTGCCATTAAAGAGCAGGCTGAGCGTATGCAGTTGTCGTTTTGCACGCACCATTGGGAACGATACAACGCCCCGTTTAGTGAATGGGAGTTCCAAATGGACCTTACAGCTTGCCCCGATACCTCTCATACCTCTCCAGGTCTAGACCGAATTCACAGCCAGTTTCTTCGCCATCTCTCGGCGCACTGTCAGGGTGAATTACTCGCCCTGTTTAACCGCATCTGGACAGAGGGCGTTTTCCCAACTCATTGGCAGGATAGCGTTACCATCCCGGTGCTGAATCCTGGTGCAGATCCGCTGGTGGTTGATAGCCATCGCCCTATCAGCCTTGCCAAAGTTATGTCCTGGAACGGATGGTGAGTCAGCGGCTCATGTGGATCCTCGAAACTTGGGGCCTCCTGGCCCAGCAACAGGGGGGCTTCCATCAGGGCCGCTCAGCGATCGACAATTTAGTCGGCTATTAGCTCATATTCAGGAGAACGGTGTCCCCCAGGGCTTAGTTCTCAGTGTTCCCCTCTTTTTGGTGGCGATTAATGGTCTTGTGGCTGTGGTGGGCTCATCGGTCTGTTCCTCTCTATATGCTGATGACTTTTGTCTTTATTACAGTTCCCCAAGCATCAGTGTCGCTGAACGGCGGCTGCAGGGAGCTATCCGTAAGGCACATTTTTGGGCATCCAACCATGTATTTCAGTTCTCAGCCTCTAAGACCCGAGTGATGCATTTCTGTCGTCGTCAAATGGTCCACCTCCATCCAGAGCTCTACCTTGCCAATGAACTCCTTCGTATTGAGGAGACGCATAGCTTTCTTGGCATGCTGTTTGATGCTCAGCTCACTTGGACACCTCATCTTTGCGAGCTTAAACAATGGTGCTGGCGGCACCTCAACATCATTCGCTGCCTCAGCCACACCGTTTGGGGGGGCTGCACGAACAACCCTCCTACAGCTCTATAAGGCCTTGTCCAGTCCTGTCTCGACTACGGGAGTGTGGTGTACGACTCAGCAGCACCTTCAACGTTGCAGATCCTCGACCCGATTCTCCATTGTGGCGTCAGACTGGCGACAGGTGCCTTCCGCACTAGTCCGGTGACCAGCGTTCTTGTGGAAGCTGGAATCCCTCCCCTACGATCCGCCGACAACAGTTGCTTGCGTCATACATCGCCCGCGTCCATGCCTCGCCCGACCACCCAAACCGCAGGCTCCTTTTTCCATCCTCTGCACTCCCCTCCCCACGACGGCGGCCTAGGTCGGGTCTCACAATCGCCGTCCGCGTTCGTTCCCTTCTCTCGTCACTTGAGTCCTTTCCCCTTCCTCCATCCTTCCGGCCCTCTTGTTCTACCCCTCGTTGGTCCCTCCCTCGCTTGCGGCTTTGTTTGGAGTTGTCCTGTGACTCCAAGTCCTCCATTCCACCTGCCAGTCTTCGTCAACAATTCCTGGCTCTTCTTGCCTCGTTTTGCGATGCAGATGTAGTCTACACTGATGGTTCTGTGGTCGATGGACGCACTGGGTTTGCTTTCATCCACGGCGACTACGTTGAGCAACATTCCCTGCCTTGTGGGAGCAGTGTTTTCACTGCGGAGCTGGTTGCTCTTTATCGTGCACTCGCTCACCATTCCTCCTGCCCTGGGGAGTCATTTGTCATATGCAGTGACTCTCTGAGTGGATTGCAAGCACTTTACCAGTGTTTTTCTCGGGACCCTTTGGTGCGCGGTATTCAAGATGCTGTTTTTGCTCTCGCCGAGTGTGGTCGTTCAGTGACGTTTGTGTGGATCCCGGGCCACATCGGCAATCCAGGAAACGAACGTGTCGATCAGTTGGCCAAGCAGGCCACCACTTCGCCACCCCTGGAGCTCGGTCTCGTGGAAAGAGACCTCCGGTCAGCCCTACATCGCAAGGTCCGCAATGTCTGGAGCTCTGAATGGTCTGTCTTGAACAGACCAAATAAGCTCCGCATGGTAAAGTCGTCCACAGCCGTATGGAACTCATCCTTCAGGATCACGCGTAGACACTCGGTTGTTCTCTGCTGTCTCAGAATTGGTTGACCCACAGCTATCTCCTTTGTCGTGAGAACCCGCCCAAGTGTCGCTGTGATGCAGGGCTGACAGTGGTCCATCTTCTGATGGACTGCCCCCTTTTAGCCCCCTTGTGGCAGTCCTTCAATTTACCAGCTGCACTTCCTTTAATTCTAGGTGACGATGCCTCTATAGCTGACTCAGTTTTACATTTTATCCGTGCAGCTGGGTTTTATCACTCACTCTAGTGTGGGTGCTCTCGCATAATTTCTCAGGCTACACCCACTCCAGCGACTTTTAATTGTGACGTGGATACCAAAATAGTGTCTTTTATGGTAACAAATTGTGTTGGTACCTCTATCAACGCTTTCCAGCTGGAGGTTCTTCGTTTGTAGTTGAGTGGTTGACCTTTTCCCTGCTCCATCAACCACTGTAGTCTGTTTTAGTCTAGTCAACTATTTGCTCTGCTCCTTTTAAGTGTCCTCTATTTTGTGTTATTGCGGTTTTCATTTTAGCTCTGTACCCCTTGGTGTTCCCTCCCTCTGGGTTCAGAGGTTACGCTTTTACTGTATAGGCCTTTTACAAGTATATCTGTTTGGAACAGGGGACTGATGACGTCGATGTTTAGCCCCCATCAAACCCCAAAACCAACCAACCAACTAACTCTACTCATGCGATTTCCAGATTTTAGAAGCCCTGAAGACAGGCATTCGTGACCGCCGACTTGCTGCAGACAAAGAGGTCCACGCCTGGGTACAATCATGGCTCTGTAGGCAACCACAAACAATTTTCCATGACTGCAGTGACCGTCTTGTCTCGCATTAGGATAAATGTATTAACAGTTGAGGCGCCTTACCTGTTAATACTTTTAACCTACTATGAGACAAGACGGTCACTGCCATCGTGGAAAGATGTTTGCTGTTGAGTTACTTTTTTCCCCATCTTTCTCGTTTTCATTAGACTTTCCCTTATAGATACAGGGTGAGGGAGCGATGCCGTGAACTGTGCTGAGTACAGTGTGGCGTAGTGGTTAGCGTCACTGGCTGGCAAGTTGCGGTTCGCCAGTTCAAAACCGACCTCTAACAATTGTTTTATATTGATTTCTGGAAGGTTCTTGAAATATCTTACGCTTGTATATTCTGGAGTATTCCATGTTTGAATAAATACCAGCACTGTGGAATTTTGATGTTTGTGTAAATAGCTGCACTACCCTTCCAGAAGTTCAGCTCTGTTCTGGCTGTGCATTGGTATCCGCAATAAACGTACTTTCAGTGCTGAGTGTTGTGTTGCATTGACGACCCTGCTTTCGGATTTGGACTTAAGTGTGGTTACAACTTGAAATAGAAAAAGAACCCTCTCTCGCATTTCCGCAGAGCGGCCTCTTGACAGTCCGCCATCGTAGATCTTACCTCGAACAGGCCTTGCCACAGATCCTCGCTGACAATGCAGCTAAAGCAGCCCGTCTGTGGGAAAGTCAGTATTGCCATATGAAGTGATTCTACACACACTCTTTAGTTTTGGACTCGTGATATGAATACTGGGAGGGACACCACCTGCCTCATCAGGCTCCTTACCCAGCTCCACCCCTGCCGAAATATAAACGCCACATCTTACCTCCCTGTATTTGATATCCCTCTACCCGTTATTTGTCCTCTCTGCTGCACCTGTGCAGGTGACACACCTTTTACCGACACTCTGTTCACTGTTCTCCCGAAGTTATTTGATGTGATACCATCATTCTATCCTATATTACCCATAAAATTCTACTGTTGGCTAATTGCTTACGAAGATAGACTAATTCCCACTATGTTTTGTCCCTCAGAAACATCTTTCCACATCCTCATTTATTTCCAGTTTGATCCTTACGCATTGAGGCATAAAATCGCATAGGTACTCTAGCAAGTCCTATATACGGAGCGGGATTTTGCATGTACATTGCAATTGGCTTTAAAGATTGTTTAGCATAGGGAGGCGTCAGATTTACGCAGTTCTTCCTGAGCCCTCGGCTCTCTCGGTTAAAAGGCAATAAGCTGGGTCTGTATAAATTGGCGTAGTCCGGAAACAAGGCTGTGCCTCGCCTCCTACGCTTCTGTACTCGCAGAAAAGCTGCCTGTATGTATTAGCACCGTACCTGTGTCCTGCCTGTTACAGCAGAGTATTCTGCAGTTTTCCTCGTGTCAGTCTCCTCTGCCCAAAGTTCTGTAATACACAGAGACTCGTGTGAAAGATTTATACTGGAGTCTTGTGTTGTGTCATTGCCAGACACCACACTTGCTAGGTGGTAGCCTTTAAGTCGGCCGCGGTCCGTTAGTATACGTCGGACTCGCGTGTCGCCACTATCAGTGATTGCAGACCGAGCGCCGCCACACGGCAGGTCTAGAGAGACTTCCTAGAACTCGCCCCAGTTGTACAGCCGACTTTGCTAGCGATGGTTCACTGACAAAATACGCTCTCATTTGCCGAGACGATAGTTAGCATAGCCTTCAGCTACGTCATTTGCTACGACCTAGCAAGGCGCCATTATCAGTTGCTATTGATATTGTAAAGAATGTACAGACAAGAGCTACGTTCAACATTAATGGATTAAAGTTAAGTATTCCACCAAGTACCACCTTTTTTCTGAAGTCTAAATTCCTTGTCCTGTTCCAGATATCACGCCAGCCTGCGTGAGCTTAAACGCGTGCCTTTCGGCTTCCTCCAAACTCCGTGGGTTGGCTCCTGCCAATCCACATAATCTTCCATTAATGCACGGTTTGAGGTACCTTCCAATCAAGATATATGGCGCCAAGCATGGATCCAGGGTTCGATTTTTGGGGAGAGATGGAGGAGGAGGGGGGG
The DNA here is from genome assembly GCF_023898315.1 of Schistocerca nitens. Lineage (NCBI taxonomy): Eukaryota > Metazoa > Arthropoda > Insecta > Orthoptera > Acrididae > Schistocerca > Schistocerca nitens. Next base: position 78,081,769 of record NC_064616.1, on the reverse strand, counting down.
GGGGGAGGAAATCAGAGTTTGTAACTCTCTCCCCCCTCGTTCACAAAATACACTGAGGTGACAAAAGTCATGGGATATCTCTTATTATCGTGTCGGACCTCCTTTGCCTGGCGTAGTGCAGAAACTCCACATGGCATGGACTCGGCAAGTGGTCGGAAGTCCCCAGCATAAAGATTGAGCCGCGGTGCCGCTATAGCCGTCTGTAATTGTGAAAGTGTTGCCAGTGCAGGATGTTTTGCACAAACTGACCTCTCAATATTGTCCTATAACTGGTCGATGTAATTCATGTCAGGCAATCTGGATGGACAAATCATTCACTCACGAACAGTTGTGGCCCGGTGACCTGTTTGGGAACATGAAGTCCATGAATGGCTGCAAATGGTCTCAAATAGCCGAACATAACCATTTCTAGTCAATGAAGCTTCAGTTGGAGCAGAGGACTCAGTCCATTCTGTCTGTGTAAACACAGCCCAGACCATTATGGAGCCACCACCTGCTTGTGCAGTACCTTCTTGATAACTTTGATCCTTACCTTCATGGTATCTGCACCACACTCGAAGCGTGCCATCAGCTCTTACCAACTGAAATCGCGGCACATATGGCCAGACCATGGTTTTCCAGTCGTCTAGGGTCCAACTGATATGGTCACGACCCCAGGACACATGCTGCGGGCTATGTCGTGCTGTTAGCAGAGATACTAGAATTGGTCGTCTGCAGCCATAGCCCATTAACGCCACATTTCGGTGCACTGTCCTAACGGATACACCGCACATCGATTTCTACGATTATTTCAGGCAGTGTTGCTTGTCTACCAACACTGACAACTCTACGCAAATGCCGCTGCTCTTGGACGTTAAGTGAAGGCAGTCGACCACTGCGATGTCTGTGGTGAGATGCAAGGCCTGAAATTTGGTATTCTTGGCACACTCTTGACACTGTTGGTCTCTGATTACTGAAATCCCTAACGATTTCCGAAACGGAATGTTGTATGCGTCTAGCTCCAGCTACCAATCAGTGTTCAAAGTCTGTTAATTCCTGCCGTGTGGTGTTAATCACATCGGAAACGTTTTCATATCCCGAGTGCAAATTACAGCTCCGTTATGATCTCGAAGATTCTTGCGTCGGTGGAATGTTTGTTAACTACCCTGTTCTGCTGTTCGTATTGCTGCCTATGGTATTTGTTACTTCTTGGTTTGGATGTTCGTCTCAGTGTCACTGTTTCTTCACTTCGTTAGCTGCTGTTGCACGGTCGCTACTCCCGCAGCAGGTCTGGCGAGTGTGTGGTCGGTTGCCAGTACATCTGGTTGCCCAGACCACTGACGAATTGATTTTCTGACACCAGCGTTATCGTATAGAATCGCATTGCTATTTGCCAGAAGCACTGTTTTAGCGTCAATATTCCAGAAAGTTTGGCAGTTCCCTGGTGGGGAAATCTCGTGGCTGGTGCAGTGCCATCCAGAGGGCTTTGCTCTGCACAGTTCGGAGTATCTTCAGCGACTTGTCGGCCACGTTTCCCCATACTACGGCGGTGTACTCCAACACAGGCCTAATGAGTGTTAGATACAGCATACTGCCTAAGTCAGGGGGTAGTGTTTTCTCTGGATGGAGCAGCGGGTACAGTAGGTTCATCCTGTCCAGCGCCTTCGTACACACCTCCCGGATGTGCACCTTCCACATCAGACGCCTGTCCAGTGTAATGCTGAGGTACCAACCAGTGTGTGACCATGGGATGGGGCCTCTCATGATATGCACCGACTAGATGTCTGCTGGCACCTCCTTCCATGTGAATATCATCGCCTGGCTCTTACCCGCGTTGAATTTGAGCTGCTATTTGGTGGCCCAAGCTCCGAGATCGTTGCACCCGGCGACGCAGCAGTTGCGTGTTCACGATTTTTGCGAACAGCTCGGTGTCAGCCACGTAAAGCGCCAGATAGACCCTCGGTGTCTTTTGGACGTCAGCTGTATAGAGGCAGTACAGTTGGGGGCCGAGGACAGACCCCTGTGCTACTCCCGCTTGGATGGGTTATGCTGTTGATGCACCGTCGTCAGCTCTCGTGTTGAGGGTGTGTTCCATTAGATATAATCGGAACAGGTGGACATGCGACACTGGCAACCCCTGCAAAAGCAACTTGTACAGAAGGCGAATGTGCCACACGCAGTAAAAAGCTCTGGCGACATCCGGTAGCACTGCCCCTAGCTTCCCGCGACTCTCGGTCGCCCACATCGACTGTTCCACAACCTACAGCAGCTGCTATTGTGTGGAGTGCCCTCTGCAGAACCCGAACTGCTAGTCAGGAAGCAGGCCTTCTTCCCTGACATTGCGGCGAAGCCTTATCGCGTGAAGACACCCAAAAATCCTCTATATAGACAGCGGCAGGCTGCCTGGTGTCTTTCCCTGCCTTTGGTATGGCCACCACCTCAACATGTTTCCACCCCAAGGGGTAGTTGCAGCTCTTAAACATGGAGTTGAAAAGTGCTGTCAAGATGCGCACTTTGTCAGCTGGTAGTTGTTTCAGCAGCGTGTTGTTGACATCGTCGCAGCCTCCTGCAGCCCTGGTTGGCGGGAGGTTGCCGTGCATTGCCAGCAACACCTCAAAGTCTACAGGTTGTAGTGTCCCTCTTGGTGGCTGGTATGCTGCAACGAACGCCATTTTCCCCTCTGACATGCTGATGGGCTACATCAGTCGCCTCCGTGGTCACCAGCTCCAAAGTTGTGCGGAGTGGCGTTGCAGCGATGCCTTAATGTACATTGCCATCCCACCACCCGCAGTTTCTCAGTCTGTGCAGTAGCAATGATAATTGGCAATCATCTGTGGGATTTGTTGCTCGAGGAGTTTTACCTCCTGCATCAGCGCCTGCAGTTCCTCTGCGTCAGTTGCAGCAGGCGTTTCTTCCCGGCGTGGTGTGTTTGCTCTCCTCTGGGATCGAACAGATGGGTGTGGAGTGGTAGGCCCTCGAATTGGACGCTGCCCCTGCCATCGACACTGTCGGCCAGCCGTGGCTGCCCCTGGGTGCTCCGTCAGTGGCTCGCCCCTGCATTGTGGGTAAACTCCCGGTACAATTCGCATACAGACCCTTTCACTGCGGTTTTGATTTTCTCCTGGAAGTCCTTAAAGGTGGTGGCGGCCCTTTGTTCTTCTGTTGGTCCTCCTGGGCCTCTGACATTGTCGTTGACGTTGGAGAACTGGTTCCCCATTGACACCTTGGCTAGGGCATCAAGCACAACTGTCCCGACAGTGTGTTTGTGTCTTGGCTGTGTGAAGCTGCCTTCATCTGTCAGTGGCTGTGGCGGCTGCTGCTGCTGCTGCTGCTGCTGCTGCTGCTGCTGCTGCTTCTGCATCTTGGTGCCTTTCTGTGATGCCTTCTGCATTGTGTGCACTGTGGGTGCACTGCTGGTTGTGCTGTTGGCAGTTCGCTTGATGGTTGGTGTCATCGTGCGTGTTAGCTGGGTGCTTCCATGAAGCTTGCTCCACCACAAAGGCCAGCAGACAGTCGTCATTGCGTGCAAAGCTGAAACTTCGTCCCCGGCACTGCTTGTAGTTGTGGGGCAGGAGGCAGGTGGTTCTCCTACATTCATTGCATGTGCTATGACAGTCAGGGGAAAGCTTCCCTCCACGGGATGCGCATGCACCATCTCTGCTGTGTAGCACTTTTCTTTGTGGGTCGTAACGTCATTGGTGGTGGGCAAAATTCCGGACCACTCGCTTCCACAGCCGAGGCTGCATCCACGTGATGATGATTCCAGCCAGTAGTGCACTTTTTGTCATTCTCTGAGGCTACGTGTCAGTCCATCGTAGGTCGCGGGAAGAGTGAGGCCTCCGACAGAGAAAGCCCTGTTGTGCACTGATCCACCACACTACTCGCTCCCGCAACCAGAGCTGCAGCCACATAATGACTTCTCGAGTGCAAATCAGTATTTCACTTCGTGGTGCTATTTCTCCTGCTGCTTCGTCATTGGTGGGGGGCCAGATGGGGCCACTGGTGGAGCGGGCTCTGACGAGTGGCAATTACGCCACCTCCTTTGCTTCTTCGCTATGGTCCACAGAGGAACGCATCTCGGCATCAAATGATGAGAGCTCCACCAATGCACTACTGTTTTGTGCTTCGTGTATGCAATACTTTTGCCATCTGTATATGTGTGTATCAGTATCCCATGACTTTCGTCACCTCAGTGTATAACTTATAATCATCCCCATTTGCAGTGTGCCACAGATAGTTACAATTTTAATAATAATTGCAATAAAATAGATCTGTGATTAGTATGTCGCAGTTCAGAGGTACACAGCATTTGAAAAACATTTGTTAGAATATTTGAGATGTACATATGTAGTGCACCTAATTCAATAAATATACTAGCAATAACCTCTTAACAGCTTTGACATTTTCTTTGTTTACAGAATAGCTAAATATATTCTAAAATCGAACTGTACTCACCACAGTCAATATTTTATGAAGCAGTGTGACTGTGAACACAGGTCTCTTAGACTACGCCTATGCCAGCAGATAAGTTGTTCCCTTCCACGTTCAAGAACTCAGTCTTTGTTATATTTTTGCAGTGAAGTCTGCTTTTCTGTCCAACTTGATTTCCTGAGTTTTGCTGGTTCTGCATGTGGACTCGCAAAATGTGTCGGATTTGTTAATAACGGCAGGTACAGTCATTCTGTGGATGTGCACCTTTACCTGCCTGGTACCTCACCGGCCAGGTCTTCATGCAAGCAACTGGAAAGTATCATGTGTTAATAGTAACTTTTAATTTCTCTAATCCCTTTACCTAGTTTTTGTGCTAATTTGCCCTCCAAAATTTGTTAAATTTGGAAATCAGGATCTGCGTCGGAAGGACACCGAGGTAATCCATCTCTAGGGACCCCTTACTGGATGGTGCGTAATTTAACGAACTAGTGTCGTGACAATCAATTTATTATATGGATAATTAAATGTCCTCGTGTACTGATCCTTTAAAAATGTGATTGGAGCAAGCATTTCACTTTAATTGTCAGAAAAATGGTCAACACCACTCAAATAACACACACAAAATGATAGAGAGGGATAGTATGTTCGCGATTAAATACTGTAGGTGAGAAGTTTCCTAGGTTCCGGTCCAGGTGGGGCTTCTTACAAACCAGTAGGAAATAACTTTAGAAACTGCTATAGATAAAAAGTATCAAGTACACAGATTGTTTTACGTGTACACTACTGTTTCGTGATGTAGTTCAGTATAAAATACGCCGCTGTAAAGAAACCTCGACGATCTGATGCCACACCTGATAGAGTCCAGCATCCAGCACTGACGTCAGCACAGCAGTGAGCGCTGAAAGGTAGACTGAGGGCCTACACCGACACGACTCTGGTCCACGGCAGGAGCTGCCCTAAACCCCAGCATTGCACGGGTCGGAAAGCCTACTGCACTGTGCGGTCCACCTGAGGTGACAACGCGCAGGAAGTGATCTGGGGGAGGAGGGGAAGGGGGGTGGCTGAGAATGCCACAAAACAGCGTGCGAATCAAAAACACAGATGTCGTGGTCACCGCCATCTCCAAAAAGCAGAGCTACCGATGGGGCGTGCCTATCCCGACAGCGGGCATCGAAACCGCCGCATCGGGGAGTCGTAGTCTTCCTCTCGAAACTGATAGAGCACCCTCGGCACCCGAGAGTCCACTACTGGGGTCGAGAGGTTCCTTTCCAGGTTATATAGCCACCAGCCATTGCAGAGGACGTGGCAACTATTTGCATTTTCAATATTAAATGGCATAATTTTGAAAATTGTTTTATGGCATCTAACAATGCCACACAGGACCTCTGTCTGCATCCTCATAATACCAAATCGTTCAGTTTAGCAACTAAAAGATCCGAGAGAACTAATATTTTAGGAATTGATAGACTTTTATAGTAGACTTTATATTTTCTATAAATTAAGTGATCATATGGAAACCAACAATGCTGTAATAGGGCTGAGTAATGTGTTCACAGCCGACAACTGTACTCTTTACCGTTCGTTTACACATCGGTGCCAACATTGGCCATCAGTAGTGGGGCAGCTCCCACACAGTGAAGCCGAGGAGAGGCTCTGCTCTGCAACATCATTTGTAATTACAGGATTGATTCTCCTCTTCACAAGTCGTTAGGGGTATTCAGTTACACTAAATTTGCTTAACAAACTTGTTACAGGGTCTTTATGCATAGTCAAACTCTCACTATTCGCTGTTGCATTCTACCGAGTGTGTTTTGTGTAATGTTACAGGAGTAACGAAGACAGTTCGGTCTGCTTTTGGCACTATCAGTATGATCAATGGTAATCTTTTCATTTGCATTGGTTCTCTGGTTATGGTATGGTAACATCTTGTTTGACAGATTGTTCCACTCTTTGTCTTGCAGTTGCTGGCCTAGGAGGTGATCAACAGTCTGCACTGTTGTAAACATTTTCCACTGAGTTGCTCACACTCCCTCTTAAGAGTGGCAAAGCAACTGTTTTGCCTGACCCTGTATTGGTATTGAAATGTGTACACTTCCCATCTAGCGAATGGTGACACTTTCGTGTGGTTGAGCAATGCTGGCTGACAGTAGAAAGAAAATTTTTTTACTCTCACATTCCCTTACTATTTTAGTCACATAACAGCACGAAACATCTGTCCTGTTTGGTGCATCACAAGGACTAGCCATGTTTCAGACTTGCACAAATATCAGAACTGAACACACATTGGACACCGGGTGTATGCGTGATTAAGGCTACAGCGGTAATAAGTGTTGCCAGAACTCTAAAAGTTTGGAGTTTAAGTGAGCAATCGATCCAGCCTAGCTGGTGCATACTACCGAACAAGTGGTATTACTGTATTTCTTTCATTTTATATTTTTCCTAGTATCAAAACTGAGGTTGGTAAAACATTCTTGTAAGGAGTGAACTAAACAGGAAATGACCTGTTCGCTCAGCTGGAGCCGGACCTGTGCTGGCTTTCCCAAGAAGCAAATAATGTTTCCAAAGAAGTGAAGGCTGTAACAAGAGTACCACTCAGCGACAAATACTCCACATATTTGGATTAAATTATGTTTGGCATCCACACCTGGTTTAGACATCCACCTTTTCAAAAGAAATAGATAAATCGATAAAAAAAAAATTATAAGATCTTACGAGCCACTTAGGGAAGTTTGCTCAATACCCAGCGTGGTAGCCAGGGGTTTGTCAGGTACCTTCACAGTGGTAGCCCCCTGACAACACAGGTATCACATTGGTGATGCTCGAGCTGTCACCTCCATGTGTATGCTGAGGAGTAGGTGCCTGTCTGGGCGTACCAGGACTGAAGGCACTGGCCATCTAGCCAGGTGACCTATGCTTTAGCTGAGTGCTACTCGTGGGGAGATTGCACATTAGGTCGCCCCCCCCCCCCCCCCCAGCCAGTGGCCACAAGTGCCTGGCAGTCTCATCAAGCTCTTGTTCAGTACAGATCATAATGACCCTAGGAACTTTCCTTCCTTGGCAGCTCCATTGGAGGTACACTAAAAAAAGCGACTTGCAGACATTTGCAACCCTCAGTTATTGGCTTGCACCTCAACAGTTGGAGAGTCCTTTCTCTCTTCTAGACCGTTGTTATTGTGGATAATAATGAAAACATGCTTCGCAAACTCTTTTCCCTTACTAAATTATAAAGTGGTTCCATTTTAATTAAGACAATAAATTGTACCCAGCTCTGGGCATTACACTCTTGTAAACAACTTGTTGAGATACCTGTTATTTAAAGCCCCATAAGAACCTAAACATGTTGCGGAGTTTAATTTTTCACTGGGACCTCACACTGCAGATGATGAATTATGCGAACACTGAGATAAGCAAGGAATCCACTTGGTGCATCGTGTACATTGGTGCCCACCAGACAACAAGGTTGACACAGTGATTCACCCTCAATTTTGAGGGGTATTTGCTTCCAGACATGGTCAAACTCAAGGTGAAGCTGTACTTTACATCCCCAATGCAGTACTTTAAATGCCAGTGATCTGAGTCAGTTGGTTGGTCGATTTGGGTGAGGGGACCAAACAGCGAGGTCATTGGCTTAGGAAAGGAAGTCGGCCGTGCCCTTTCGAAGGAAACACCCTGGCATTTGCCTGGAGCGATTTAGGGAAATTGCAGAAAACCTAAATCGGGATGGCCGGATGCTTGTTTGAACTGACATTGTCCTGAATGTGAGTTGTGTGCTAACCACTGTGGGATGACCACCATCCCTGAACCCCAGTGTGCTGCCCTAATTAAGGAATGCAAAATACATGAACTGAAGGTCTGTGATCATCTCTCATATACTGAAGCTCAGAAGAAAATGCAGTCATTTATATCCTGTCTCAATATTGACTTTTGCCAGTACTGTGGCAATGTCATCGACAGTGCCCTCAATGTTGGCCTGAAGTAGTCTTACAAATAAGCTTGACTGTGGAGGCAATAGACACTGCCCTTTTATTGTTCCTGCATCACTATCTTCAGGAACCACTCCCTACACCTGGGTGCAGAAGTGGCACCCTCCAGCGTGTAACAACATTTAGAGCACTGCATTGGTGATGGGTAGTAAAGCTTCACATTGCAGCACTAAACCTTGAGTTGGACATTGTCTGGAATCGAATCCCCCTCAAAAGAGAGGATGAATGCTCCAGTGTTAACCTTGTATCTTCCTTTTGGGAACCCTATTCCTTGAAATCAACAGACCAGTGGCCCATCGCGAGCCAGTGGCTGAAAAAGCCACTGATCCTGGGTCCCAGGGCTGCATGCTCCTCTTCCACTTACCCACAGCAGACAAGCCCTCACAAGATTCTCAGTTGCCAAAAGCAGTGAAAGAGAGAAGGAAGAAATTTTGAGAGATGACTACTCCACTGACCCCAGAGGTTCCAGATCCCCCTCCCCCTCATACTGTCAGACTCCAAACTAATGTTAGTTGGATGTTGCTTACACCAGAATGTCACAAATAAAATACCACACAATTAAAACATACAAAATGTTGTGCTGATGTCCCAGCATACACAAAGATTAGTGTATGCCGGGACATCAGCACCATGTGTTGTATGTTTTAATTGTGTGGTATTTTATTTGTGACGTGCTGGTGTTCTATCCAAATTTTTTTGTTAGAATTTGACACAACATCTCTGTGTAACTTTCAGTATTGTAAAAAACTTGTACATCTAATAATGTTAAAAGATCTGATGATGACAGCATAGATTTGCCAAACCTTGATAGTAATAAAAATAATTACTAACAATTATGGCAAACTTGAGTCTTCAAGAATAGTATGTCCTTCAGATTGCCATCAATGATTAGTGCAGTGTCAAACATATAAAACCCTTTACTTTGCCTTCCATCCTTTTTGTTGGGAAGAAAAAGACTGTGAAAGTTCACCAGTCTTCATACTTCGTGTGAATAACCTTCTAAATTAAATTGGAGAGTAGTAGTTAGTGGAGTGCACCTCATGGGGAGACAGGAAAAATAGTGATAAAGTTTCAGCAAGTTTATTGATGGCAAAAATATGTCTACTTCGACAGTAAAAACAAAAGACAGAAAAATACAATGTCTTGCGAGGTACTGGTACAGAAGCTTGGCATACTAGACTGTTTCTACTATGTAGTAATGTCACTAGGAGCTTTGTAGGAAACTGCATTTGCAGGGAAGTAATCCAATTTCTGAGGATGTTGTCCTGGTTAGGTCCAACACAGGCACAGAAAAGTCTATCGCGAATCAGCCTAAGTCCTCAAACGAAACAACGATGAAAGCGGAGAACAGCAGCAGTGGTCCCTGCAATGGGCATTGAGACTGTCCTGAGATAATGAGGTGAGCAGCACTGCCCGGAGGCCAGGAGAGGCTCTCATAGCCAGAAGAACTGGCTTGTGTAGTCCATGCGCTGGCCTTTGTAGGTGTCAGTTGTGGAATTCTCGTCATACTATTTTCTTGTTACGTGTTGTACAGACACAAATAGATTCCTTGGAAATGGCAGCCTCTGCCAGCACTGGTATTGTTGCCTGGTGTCCGGTTGTGACTGCGACATGGAGAGCTCGTGATGCTGAGACATACAGGGGCCGTGTAAACTGCATGTGTGCCTGAGCAGTTGGTGCTACTTTTTTCATATATCTCCAATATAACCGTTAACATACTTTTAAATTACAGTAAGCCCCTCTTCTGGGAAATTTTGTAGAGCTCTTCACTTGAGGACTTCCATGTGTGCAGTATCTTTATTTCACAATCTTTACAGAAATTTTTAATAAATTTCTACACTCATTAGTTCACTATAGATTCTATAGACTTGTCATTCCTTGACTATAGAGCAGTTGCTCAGATAACACTCCAAATAAGAAAACTCAAGAGGTAATAGTTGAAAAGTATGGATATGCACTGATCTCTGTTTCAGTATTAAAGTAAACTTGTGTTCATGTATGTATTTCATTATGACCGTATTACAGTATTCTTGTGAGCAATAAAGTCATCTTACAATTAATGTTTTTTTTACTCCTTTTCTTTCAGATTTCACGAAATTGTGTTAGCTGTTGTCGCATGTGGAGATCGTCTAGCTGAAACTCTAGTGGTGATAAAATCAGCAATACTATTCACTAAATCACCATTGAAATTCATTGTGGTTGCAGATGATCATCTTATTCCTAGTTTCAGAGAGAAAGTAAGTAAACTTAATAAATAAACTTACAAAATACAAATAAATAAGACATGAGTAGTAATATATGAAAAAAACTAGTGTTATCAGAAAGAAGAAATTTGTGACTTGTAAAAGATACACTGTGAAATAGTCACAGAAGTTGAAGCTTTTGAAGTGTAAAGATATTTCTCTGGCAACAGAGAGGTGAAGGAGAAAAGAAGGTAAAGCTAGGGGAAGTAGAAGATGGAGGCTATGCAGAACCTATACATAGAGACACACTACATAAAGTAGGAGAGTCTTATTATCAGCCATATGACATACATTGCTGAATGAAACCCTGCTCTAGACTTTTCCATACACATTCAGTTATACACATGCATTATTGTGCCTACATTTTTCTAACATCCTTTATTCACCTTCCATTAGGTAATTAATGTTCTTACTCTTTCATTAATGCCAGGACTCCAACAAAGAGTGTTCCTTGGTCCATCAATTCACCTGGATAAATGTCATGTCCCCTGCCATGCTATTTTCATTATGTAGTTTTGTCTTCTACTACATTCTGTTGCCAGATCCATTTGTTTGTTTCCCCTGTGTCTCCTAATTATTTATTATGTGCATCTTTCCATTACTTATTGAGCAATCCTTTGCTTTAGATGTCTGTCTCGCTCCATCAGTAAAAAGCAGGCAATACACATTGCTTGTAAAGTTTCTGTTGCAGACACTACAGAAGCTTCATTTTAAAGACTTGTTTTACTTCATCACACACACTCCTGGCCATAATCTTCTGGTTTTACTTTTGCTGTCCATCCAGTCATTGTCTGCAGCTGCTCTAAATATAACACAAGAGTTGGCTCTGTGGCTTCATTGTCAGCTTGTACTATTTTACTTTCCACCTGTTGATTATATATTTTATTTGTCTTAATTATAATGATTTTGTCTTAATGATAATGCATACTTGTTCCATTTAGTCTGTCCATTTGTTGTTGAAGCTTATATGTACATGAGGCAAACTGTAAAATGTCTTCATCATTGTTTGTGTTTGTGCAAGCTTTGTCCTCCAGCTCTACACCTCCACAAATCAATTAGTCATTGCTTGCTACCAATTCCGACTTCATGAACTCTCGGTGTAATTCACAAGCAAAATTCGTAGCCTTAACAGCATAAGATGTATAACTGGGCATTGCTACCAAAGTTTAAATGCTATCAACTTCATTTATCCCTCCTTCATATATGATCTAAAATGTCTCTCTTCCACTGATGCCACAGATATTGCCAGATGTAGGCTGAAATAATTGTTGTTGAATGGATTGACGGATGGGCGGAAGAATATAGCAGATTGGGTCGTGCGTTTGTGAAATAGTACACCCAGAGTGAGGAAGAGCAGTAGTGTCTGATGTTTCTGTGGGATCCATACAAGTTCAGCAAAAATGGGATGAGGGTTAAGATCAAAATTAATAACAGATAATGGTAATATAAAATAATTTCTCTCATCTAGATAGAACAGTTTTGCAGTTATTCCAGCTACACTGTAATAATGTCCAGTGAATTTTGTTGTTCAACTTCAAATCACTGCAGTTGGTGTGTTATGAACAGGATATAAATCACTAGAGTTTCCACAAAAAAGAAGCTTAGGAATAGGTACCTCATGGAAGACATAGCATCTTGCAGGGCTTTTTAGAGGATTGGGAATATGTACCAGCCTAAAATTAATCACACAGTTGTGATATGGGGCAGTATTACCCGCACTTGTGGGAATGACTTGGGAAGCTATGTTCTTGCAAATTTAATCAGTTTCCATGTGATAGATGAAGATGTTGTTAACTCACAGAAGACTTATTCTACAGGAGTTTAGAGTGCAAAGAAAAAGAGTATTCAATAAACATGCTTTTGAAATTGCTGGTATTATATCACAAAATAATGGAAAGTCCAGAGTGGGATAACAATAATACAAAAAGGATAGACTTTTACTCACCACATAGAGGAGGTATTGAGTTATAGAAGGCACAATGAAAAAGATTGCATAACATTAAGCTTTCAAGCTTTCAGACAAAAAAGCCTTTCTTGCAAAATAGAATTACACACATTCACACAAGTACAACTTGCACACACATTGCCACTGTCTTTAATGTCAGGCGCCAGTGCCCAGAGACGTGTGTGTGTGTGTGTGTGTGTGTGTGTGTGTGTGTGTGTGTGTGTGTGTGTTTTGGCAAAAAGTGGACTTCTTTCTTCAAAAGCTCAAATGTTTAGCAGTCTTCTTCATTGTGCTTGTCTGCAACTCAGGACCTTCTCTATTTTGTGAGTAGCAATCTTTCTTTTTCAAATTGTTGTTAAGACACTACTTAAATTATTCATGAGTTTTCTAATACACTTCACATGTGGATGTATTTACTCATCATGAAAATTTAGATTCTGTGGCATGGAAGTAAAAAAACGGTAAAAGCATTTTGAATATTTCCATCAGTTCCGTGGCAAAGATACTAAAGTGCAGAACCAAAATCTATCAACATAGGTAAAAAAACAGTATTCATCCCAACCAAGACAAAACTGTACTTATGAGTTAAATAGCACATTGTGTTGCAGTACTTCATTGCAGTAAAGCCTGTACTTTAATGTGACAAACACCATTACAAATAAAATGACCAGACCCCATGGTTCATCATACATAGCATCAGGGCTTAGAAATTCACACACAATTTATTATTACTTTCACCACACATTTTTGTGTAAGTGGGTAAATTTCATAAAGTTGCATCCATCTTTCGCCTCTTGGCTCAGATTACCCTAAATCACTTCGTTTTTATTAACTTTGTATTAAGTTTTTCTCTTTGATAGGTGTTCATTTTCTTGTATTCACTTTCCCTGTTTCTCTTCATTTTCTCTAACAGTGGAAAGTCCAGTTTGGAATATCAACAATAGTATGAAAAGGATAGACTGCCACACACTGTAAAGATGATCCATTGAGTTGCAGACAGGCATAATGGAAAGACTGTTGCACATGGGCTTTTGACCAAAGCCTTCTTCAGAAAGGAGAGCTCATAACACACATTCACACAAGCAAGCACACCATGTGCACACATGATCACTATTCCAATTGTTTCAGCCAGAATGCAACTGTATTGCATCAATGGACGTAGCAATCCAGAGTGGGGTGGGGAAGGGATAGCAGGATAAGAGTGGGGAGGGGGGGGGGGGGAGAGAGAAGAGTCAGTGCATCCCAGTGGAGTGCACAGGGACTAGATAGTGGCAAGAAAAGGCTACCAGGCATAGCATTGGAAGGCTGTAGGGGTGGAGGGGGGAATGGGGGGGGGGGGGCCGTGAAAAGGAGCAGAGAAGGGGATCTGCACATTTCGGGAAAGCTGGTGGTGAAGTTGATGATCCAGATGGCACGGATTGTGACGCAGCCATTGAAATCCAGCATGTCATATTCAGCTGCATGTTGTAGCACAAGATGGTCAATTCTGCTCTTGGCCACAGTTTGACAGTGGCCATTCGTCCTGCTGGACAGTTGAATGGTACTTGTACCAATACAAAAAGCTATACAATGATTGCAGCAGAGCTGGCATATGACATGGCTGCTTTCACAGGTGGCCTGGTCACTGCTGGGGTAGGATAAGCCTGTGGCAGAGCTGGAATAGAAGTGATGTGTTGGCAGATTGGACAGGTCTTGCACGTGAGTCTTTCAAAGGGATTTGATCTATGTGCCAAGGAGTTGGGATTGTGAGTGGCATAGAGATGGATTACGTTGTTGTGGAGCTTGGTTGGGCCACGCTACACCACTTTGGGAGGGATGGGAAGGATCCTGGGTAGGATGTCACTCATCTCAGGGTGTGATGAGAGATAACCAAAGCTCTGATGAAGTATGTGGTTCAGTTGTTCCAATCTGGGGTAATATTGGATGTCAAAAAGGGTGCTGCTTTGTAGCTGATTCTTGGGGGGGGGGGGGGCAGTGATGGGAGAGGAGGATAGGGGTTGTGTGAGGGTATCGCACAGGAAATCAGTTTGTGGACTAGGTCTGGGGGAACTGCCTGTCAACATACGTAGCAAGAGAGCTCTTATCAGTGCCCATACACCGTCCCCGGATTGGTGTGCTTTATGGGAAGGACTTTTTTATGTGGAAGGGATAGCAACTATCAAAATGCAGGAACTGTTAGTGGTTGGTGGGTTTAATGCGGACAGGGATGGTCACCATCCAGGAAGGTGATATGCTGAGTTGAGGAGGACCAGGCAAAGCAGATAGGAGACGAGGTGTTGAGGTTATGATTTATTTATTTAACCTGGCAAGATTAGGGCCATCAGGCCCTCTCTTACATCTAACCAGACATTCTACTTATTTTACATTCATATGTTGTAGTAGGCATGTTAAACTACATCTAGTACAGAAAGTGAAATAAACAATTACAAAGGCACACCTGGAAAAATACATACATATAAAGTTTATATTCGTAGATCATAAGTACTGTTATAATTAGACATTATTGAAGAGACAGATTTTTGATAGGAGTGCTAGCAGCAGGGAGTATGAGGGAGACTGATGGTGAAGGGAGGGTAAGAATAGAGAGACATGATGAAACTTAATTAAGGAAATATAAAAGAAAGAAGATTGCATAGCTAATAGATACAGATGAAGAGGAAGGCATCTCAGGAGCAAGATAGGAGATGCTAGCTTTGCTATTTGACAGATGAGAGGATTGGCCTTGTACATTAATTTTGTGGAGAACGTTATGAGGATGATAGTAGGAAATGCTTCAACTTGTTCTTAAAAGCAGCGGGAGATTGAATTTTGCACAAGGTGGACAGCGGCAAATGAGGAGTTTGCAAAAGTTTTTGTTTTGTGAGTGGGCACAGTTAGGATACCAAATAAGAGTGACCTCGTGTTTCGATTATGATGGCATGACAGGTTTTTAATCTCTGAAGCAAGGTACTGGGGTGCTTGCGCGACGAGGAGTCGGTGAAGTAGACATAGTGTGGTAGTCACGCAATTTGTCCGGCCGCAGCCACCCTAGCTCGGAGTATGAAGCACTAACATGATCATATCGGCGAATGTTGCAGGGGTAACGCACATAGGCATTCATGGTTAGTTCTAGCCGTCTTTTGTTTTCACTACTCATGCCTTGTTGAATTACATCACAATAGTGGAGGTTCGGTAGAACGAGTGCTTGCACGAGCTGGCGTTTCAAGTCCTGTGGAAATATATTCCGAAACTTTTTGAGAGCATAGAGACAAGCAGACGTCTTTCGTCACACTGCGACTGTATTCTCCGCCCAGTTGAGATGCTCATCCAAAGTTACACCAAAGTTCTTAACAGTTTTCTGATATGGTATTGGAGTACCGTCAAGCAGAATAGGAGGTAGCCGTTCGCGGAAATCTGAACTTCTTAATTTCTGATGGGCTATTAAGATTACTTGTGTCTTTTTTGCATTTAGTTTAAGCCCCAGGTTTTTCGCCCAAGTCACTACTGAAGACAGATCATCATTCATCTGAGCGATTGCAGTGTTTACATCTTCAGGTCTGACGCTTAGGTAGAGCTGGATGTCGTCGGCATAGAAATGATATTTACAGGAGGACAGAACCGACGAAATATCGTTGTCATATAAAGAAAACAAAAGTGGTCCCAAGACTGATCCTTGTGGTACTCCCAAGGAAACATGTTTTCAGGAAGATTTTTCATTTGCGCAGACAACATATTGCTGTCTGTCTTTTAAGTAGCTTTCAAACCATCTCATTGCACTATCTGAGAAATTAAGCTGTTGCATTTTTCTGACCAATATGTCAAAGTTAACAGTGTCAAAAGCTTTGCTGAAGTCCAGTAGCGTCAATATTGTTGCCTTTCGATTGTGGATGGCAAATTTCAGGTCATCAGTTACTTCAATTAGAGCAGCGTTTGTGCTGTGATGGTTACGGAAACCGGATTGAAATTTGTCATATAGGCTGAATTCATGCAAGTGTTCAGTGATGTGGTCATGAACAATATATTCAAGTGCTTTGGAAACAGCAGGCAGTATGCTAATTGGTCGGTAATCACTAGGCAGTTGCGGGTTTTCGATCTTAGGGAAGGGTCGAATTATGCTTCTTTTCCATGCAGTGGGGTATATTCCGTTCACAAGGGAAAAATTAAATATGTCAGTTAAGACAGGTACTAAGATATCGGCAACATTCTTAATCATGGTTATACCGATACTGTTGTTGCCTATTGCATCAGAAGAGATTCTCATTATTGCTTTTCTTGCCGTATTTGTTGTTACATGTTTTTGATGGAAGATATCATTGTTAGTTATCCTGTTTCGGGATTCTTGTGGATGGTAATTATCAGCCGTGCAGGTATTCAGAGGTGCAGAGAAGAATTCATTTAATTCGTTAGCTGACACATGAAAAGTAGTTTCCGATTTTGCCTTTCCGACCCCCAAGCTACGGAGATTTTTCCATAGAGTCGTGGGCGTCAGATTGCTGCATACAAGGGAGCGAGCGTGCCCGATTTTAGCATTGCGAATGCATTGTTTCACTCTGTTCCATAGCTTTCTATATTCTTCGAAACGCTCGGGTTTCGGATCTGCCTTGAAACGCCTGTGGGCAGCATCCCTATTAGTCATCATTTGACGTAACTCAGCTGTCAGCCATGGAGCAGGAGATTTTCTTACACGGATTGTGCGTACAGGTGCATGTTTGTCATAGAGGGCAGTGAGTTTATCACCAAGTTCGTTAATTTTGCCGTCGATTGTAGGTTCTCTGATTATTTGATGCCATGAGATTTCTGAGCAATCGGCTGTTAGAGCGTCAAGGTCAATACGTTTCATGTTCCTACAAGTTATGTAACGCGATTTGATCCTTGGGGGCTGCACAGAGTAGGCCAGGAATACTACATCGTGTGCTGAGAGGCCAGGGGCCGATGCTTGACCAACATCTCTTACTTTGTCAGTCTGTTTCGTTGCGATTACGTCTATAAGAGTATGACTGTGCGCCGTATGGTGTGTAGGTTGTAATGGAAGAATGTTCATGCTATTGCAACTATTGCAGTTTATTAGGTTTATTGCGGAGGGAGTGTCTCTTAGCAGGTCTATGTTCAAGTCACCCATTACGATGACAGGTTCGTATTGACACTGAAGTGAATGTAATTCCGACTGAAAGGAACTCATTGAGCTTATTTTTGGCGGCTTGTACACAACACCAGTCAAGAACTTCTGACTTTGTATATTTATTTCAATGAACATGAATTCAGCCTCTTTTTCTTCAGCAGGGTTTGACGTTCATAAGACTTTCGCTTTGAGATCTGTTCGTATATACGCGCCGACCCCGCCACCTCGCTTTTTTGATCTGTCTGCCCTAAGAAATGTGTACCCTGGAAGATGAATAGATGCAGAGGATATGTGTGGTTTCAACCATGTTTCAGATTGGAGGATTAAGTGGTAGTTTAGTTGGTTGAAGAGGAGGCTAAGTTCTTCGTAATGTGCAGGTAAAGACTGGATGTTGCAGTGAGCTGCTTAAAGCTCTGACGCGTTCCACTGAGCAGCCTGGAGTAGGGTGGCAGACTGGTTTGTCCCTTTGTAGGCACTACCTGCCGCGAGGGGCACTGGCCGCTGCTTCCGCCAAGTGATATAACGCAGAGGTGTCGGAGATTTTGCGCGCCCTGTTTGTGACTCCGCGAGTGCCGAAAGAAAGGCGACTGCAAGAGATTTCCTGAGGTTGCGGGAGTATAGAAAATGGATTAGTGGTATTCGGTGCAAGGAGAATATGACCAAAATAGTGACAGCTGTGTGTCACTGTGTATCCTATGTCGTAAGAGGAGAAATGTAATTAGCGTATTTGAAGCAGCTTAGGGTGGAAATAAGGGAAAGGGGGGTGATTTAAGAGGCCGATGCTGCCAGCAGAGAGAAGTAAGCTTAATAATTAATAGATTATCGTTGGAAGCTAGAATTAAATTGAAATTTACTAAAGTGATACTGGTAGTGATTATCGTAGGAAGCTACAATTAGATTGAAATTTGCTAAAGTGATACTGATAGTGATTTTTGTTATGAACAATTTAAACTGAAGAGATAGGTGATTAACAAACTAAAGGAGAGACTAATAATTGCAATAGAACTATTACAGAATGGAAGAGAATAAACTGAGAAAATGAAAAAAGTATTAGCAGTAACTAAAATTAAGTAAAGGTTAGAGCTACAGGTACAAAAAAATAGTAAAAAGTTAATACAGTTTCAAAAACAATTAGTTGAAGGTAAAAATATGGGTATAATTAAAAAGTTAATACAATTACAAGACCCTAGCTTCACTTAATACTATTCAGTTCTGTCATGTTTGTGACTGTGTTCTTTCCAACTGCTGTCTTGATCCTGAGTCCACACATTCTGAAGACCGAAATGGGATATGACACTGTTTAAAATCTTTAGCCGTTCGTGTGTCAGATCTTCCCTTATTGTAAGCCCTGTCCTTGCTAACTTCTTCTGGGTAAAGATCTCTGCCCTTTTTCGGTAAGAGACAAATTTAATTATTATTGGACGAGGTTTGGTAGCACCTGGCAGTTTTCGTCCCACCCGATGGCTCCTGTCAATGTCTGCTTTAGTCACTTCAACGCCTAATTTTTCACGCGCAAAGCAGGTTGTCTGTGTCTTCTTCCTTATTTTCTGCTACTCCAAACAGTCGTAGACTATTTCGCCTTTGGTACTGTTCTAGCCCGTCTGTTGCGGCAGATAGTTTCACTTCCTACTCTCGTGCCTTTTTCTTGTATTCAGACACAGACTTTTTTAGTGCTGTAATTTTGGCAGTATTGGCCTCAACAGTTTCACGCATTTTGGCCAATACTGCTGCCGTTACAGTATCTGATATAGTGCCTGCTATCAGATCGAGATTGTTTTTTTCGCGAAGCGCAGCGTTTACCTCAGAGCGGACCAGCTCCGCTATGACTCTTCTGTTTACCATTTTCTCGAAGCTATTGGCGGAGCACAGAAAAAAATAGCACTACTGCACAGAACACTGTTGTTTACACAATGTCCACTGGTACTAGACAACACCACCTGCGAGAACACCTTCGAATTCAACTAAATTTCACGAGCCGAACTAAACACTTGTTACACTGCAGCCGCCATGACACGCGATGGAATGTGAATAGGGTGTCTTGGCCCCGAGTCCAGAACATGAAGATATCATCAATGAACCTGAACCAGACCAGGAGTTTGTTGTTTTGGGAGGCTACAAAGCTTTCCTGTAGAGGGCCCATAATGAGGTTGGCATAGGAGGGTACCATGTGGGTTACACCAGGCTCTGCCATAGATTTGTGTGTATAACTTTCCTTGTGTTGTTGTGTGTTAGGATAAAGTTAGTTAGGTGTATGAGGAATGAGGTAGTGGGTTTGCAATCGACAGTGGCAAGTAGGGATTCTGGAGGTAAAGGGGTTGGGGATGATGGAGAGCTGCTGAAGGAAGTGGTTAGTATCTTTGATGTTGGAAGCTAGATTTTGGGCAGTTGTGTGGAGGTCTTGCTCAGTGAGGGCCACAATTTTTTTAGTGGGAGCACAATAACCAGCTACAACAGGGTGTCCAATATTGTCAGGTTTGTGGATTTTGGGGAGCGTATAGAATGGGATGCAGAGTGTCATAGGGGTGAGGAGGAAAATTGATTCAGGGGATAGCTTCTGGGAAGGACCTAAGGCTTAAAGAGAGATGGGAGGTTTATGTTGGACTTATGAGGTGGGATCACTCTACCACAGTTTATAGGAGGAGTCATCAGTCAGTTGGCAAAGACCAGGTGCTGTACAGACTCCTCTCCACCCCCTCCCCCACTCACATCTGTGCGTGTGCGCGCGGGGGGGGGGGGGGGGGGTCTTCCCGAAGAAGGCTGTGGCCAAAATCTCATGTGTAACAGTTTTTTTGTTATGTCTGTCTGCAACTCGATGTGTCATCTTGCAGTGAGCAGCACTCTACCCTTTCCACAATATTGTTGCCCTTCCTTTTCTCTCTTACTTTAGAATAGTGCAGCTGCTTTACCTACCACCCTGATTTACAGATAAAAGCAAACGCAGATTTAATTTTTATTAATGCGTGCTTTAGTGATTTTAGCGTTCATTAAGCCATCCTGTTTGTTTTACTTCTCCCTTATTTAGTTTCCTAGTCCTGTTCTAGGTTATCGCCCTTTTGCTGGCATTTTGTCTGTCTGCAATTTTGTACAATATAGCAATTTTGTTTTATTTTATTCTACTATCTTCAGTCTTTCTATTACCGAGTTAGCATGTTAGCCTTGCATTTGGAAGGGTGACAGCTCAATTCCCTATCCAGTCATCCAGATTTAGATTTTCTGTGATTTCCCTAAATGGTACCAGGCATATTCCTGGATGGTTCCTTTGAAAAGGGCATTGCCAGTTTCCTTTCCCATCCTTTTATAATCTAAGCTTGTACTCCACCTCTAATCACTGCACTGTTGACGAGACATTAAACTTTAATCTCGCTTCCTTCAGTCCTACTATTAATCTCCATTAATATCTTTGCATGTGCCTTGACCCTTACATGTTTAGTCTTGTATTGGCATCTAATACATGGTCTAAAGTGAGTATATGACCTCTTAATTCTACATAGCATTATTTCTTCCATTTTTGCTATACTCACCCCTTATCTCCTATTGGTCACCTATAATAGAAATGCAGACTTTTTCACCTCCCTCCTGTTGTGTCCCTAGTTTCAGAAGTAAGAATTTTAGTTCCCAGCATTAATAAAGTTTGCCAGTCTGCAGATCTGGAGATACGGCTACCAAATCAAAACGTTCAAGATGGCCGTGAGTGTAGAAGTGTGTAACTGTAATACGAGAAAAAGTTACAGTTATGTGCTAAAAAGGGTGTTTGCGAGAATTGTAACATCGAAATAACAAATTTAAGAGAGCGAGTTTCAGGCCTACAATTCTTAGTCAACACTTTAAGAAGTGAAATCGTCACACTCGAGAATGAAAATGGGGAACTACGGTCGAAGAACAAATCAAGTGAAGTGGCATCTGACGAAAGGTACAAATCGTCCGAGTGGAAAGAAGTGAGATACAAAGGTAGGACTTTAGCTGGAAAAATAACAACGAACTTTGCAACAGCAGTTACATTTATGGATAAAAACAAATACGGTGTTCAACAGCCCAGTGACGGTGTTAAAGAGAGTGTAAATCATCCAGACCTCGCAAAAGACAATGCGCTGAAAACGAATAATCACTCTGAGAAAAACGATGATTAATGGGGAATATCAGGTAAAAAGAACAGTGTGTTTTTCTAACAGACAGCCATGGCAGGAGTATATCTAGTATGTTTCGAGAAATAAATCGAATCATAGCAGTGACCAATGTTGTCAAACCTGGAGCAGGAACTAAACACATTTTAGACACTCGCATTCAAACAAAATCTATGCAAGAAAATGACTTTGTCGTATGCATAATGGGATCAAATGATATTGCGAAAAATGAAGCAGATGTTTGTGTAAAAGTGCTTCAGAACTTTTCTAGAAAAAAATAAGTCAAGGAATACAGTTGTTGCTACAGTGCCTCATAGGCACGATCTATAGTTCGTGTGTTAATAAAGAAATTCGAAGAACAAATATTAAAATAAAGAAACTGTGCTCTGAATACGCAAATCGTGCTGTGATCGACATAAGTAAACTGCAGTGTAGCCTTCACACCAGACATGGGTGCCACCTAAACTATGAAGGGAAAAACTTTGTGTGCGAACGTGTCAAAGAAACTAATTAGAGAAAGACTCACATGGAGTAAAACAATCTACAAAAGTAGCGGTTTGAGTAATACCTGGAATGTACCTCATTTTTTAGTATAAAAGTTAGTGAATTGGCGGGTAATAAACCTCCTGTACTTGAACTAGGTGCTAAAAGCAACATTCAAATGAGAGTGTGTTCACAGACAATAAACAATAAACATAAATCTGTTACTGTGATTCAAACAAATATTAGGAACAAAGTATTACAATTAGAACATTTTTGTAGTATTGAAAACGTTGATGTTGTTTGTGTCTCACAACATTGGCTGACAGAAGGTCAAGTACCTAGTTCTTCAAGGATATGCTGTTGGAGACATTATGTGTAGAAGTGAAAGAAAGAATAGAGGTGTTCTAATATTTGTTAAAGATACTATAATGTTTACCAAAATAGATGTTAGCTCTTACTGTGCAGAGCTAGATGGAGAATTTAGCTGTATAAGACTAAATGGAGAGAATACTATAATTGTTAGGTGATATAGATCACCAGGTGGAGATGTAAGTACATTTTTCGAAAGATTTGAGCTGCTTATGAGGAAAATACTAAAATCTCTTCCGCCCCCCCCCTCCTCCACCCTACCCCCCCCCCCTCCCCACCCCATGAACCATGGACCTTGCCGTTGATGGGGAGGCTTGCGTGCAACCACAATCGAGGGGTATCTGTTGAGAGGCCAGACAAACGCGTGGTTCCTGAAGAGGGGCAGCAGCCTTTCCAGTAGTTGCAGGGGCAACAGTCTGGATGATTGACTGATCTGGCCTTGTAACACTAACCAAACAGCCTCGCTGTGCTGGTACTGCAAACGGTTGAAAGCAAGGGGAAACTACAGCCGTTATTTTTCCCGAGGGCATGCAGCTTTACTGTATGGTTAATGATGATGGCGTCCTCTTGGGTAAAATATTCCGGAGGTAAAATAGTCCCCCATTCGGATCTCCGGGGAGGGACTACTCAAGAGGGCGTCGTTATCAGGAGAAAGAAAACTGGCGTTCTACGGATCGGAACGTTGAATGTCAGATCCCTTAATCAGGCAGGTAGGTTAGAAAATTTAAAAAGCGAAATGGATAGGTTAAAGTTAGATATAGTGGGAATTAGTGAAGTTCGGTGTCAGGAGGAACAAGACTTTTGGTCAGGCGAATACAGAGTTATAAATACAAAGTCAAGTAGGGGTAATGCAGGAGTAGGTTTAATAATGAATAAAAAAATAGGAATACGGGTAAGCTACTACCAACAGCATAGTGAACGCATTATTGTGGCAAAGATACACGAAGCTCACGCCTACTGCAGTAGTAAAAGTTTATATGCCAACTAGCTCTGCAGATGACGAAGAAATTCAAGAAATGTATGATGAAATAAAAGAAATTATTCAGATAGTGAAGGGAGCCGAAAATTTAATAGTCATGGGTGACTGGAATTCAGTAGTAGGAAAATGGAGAGAAGGAAACGTAGTAGGTGAATATGGATTGGGGCTAAGAAATGAAAGAGGAAGCCGCCTGGTAGAATTTTGCGCAGAGCACAACTTAATCATAGCTAACACTTGGTTCAAGAATCATAAAAGATGGTTGTATACATCGAAGAAGCCTGGAGATACTGACAGATTTCAGATAGATTATATAATGGTAAGACAGAGATTTAGGAACCAGGTTTTAAATTGTAAGACATTTCCAGTGGCAGATGTGGACTCTGACCACAATCTATTGGTTATGAAATGTAGATTAAAACTGAAGAAACTGCAAAAAGGTCAGAATTTAAGGAGATGGGTCCTGGATAAACCGACTAAACCAGAGGTTGTACAGAGTTTCAGGGAGAGCGTAAGGGAACAAATGGCAGGAATGGGGGAAAGAAATACAGTACAAGAAGAATGGGTAGCTTTGAGGGATGAAGTAGTGAAGGCTGCAGAGGATCAAGTAGGTAAAAAGACGAGGGCTAGTAGAAATCCTTGGGTAACAGAAGAAATATTGAATTTAATTGATGAAAGGAGAAAATATAAAAATGCAGTAAATGAAGCAGGCAAAAACTAATACAAACGTCTCAAAAATGAGATCGACAGGAAGTGAAAAATGGCTAAGCAGGGATGGCTAGAGGATAAATGTAAGGATATAGAGCCTTATCTCACTAAGGGTAAGATAGATACTGTCTACAGGAAAATTAAAGAGACCTTTGGAGAAAAGAGAACCACTTGTATGAATATTAAGAGCTCAGATGGAAACCCAGTTCTAAGCAAGGAAGGGAAAGCAGAAAGGTGGAAGGAGTATATAGAGGGTCTATACAAGGGCGATGTACTTGAGGACAATATTATGGAAAGGGAAGAGGATGTAGATGAAGATGAAATGGGAGATAAGATACTGCGTGAAGAGTTTGACAGAGCACTGAAAGACCTTAGTCGAAACAAGGCCCCGGGAGTAGACAACATTCCATTAGAACTACTGACGGCCTTGGGAGAGCCAGTCCTGACAAAACTACCATCTGGTGAGCAAGATGTATGAGACAGGCGAAATACCCTCAGACTTCAAGAAGAATATAATAATTCCAATCCCAAAGAAAGCAGGTGTTGACAGATGCGAAAATTACCAAACTATCAGTTTAATAAGTCACAGCTGCAAAATACTAACGCGAATTCTTTACAGACGAATGGAAAAACTAGTAGAAGCCGACCTAGGGGAAGATCAGTTTGGATTCCGTAGAAATATTGGAACACGTGAGGCAATACTGAACCTACGACTTATCTTGGAAGCTAGATTAAGGAAAGGCAAACCAATGTTTCTAGCATTTGTAGACTTGGAGAAAGCTTTTGACAATGTTGACTGGAATACTCTCTTTCAAATTCTGAATGTGGTAGGGGTAAAATACAGGGAGCGAAAGGCTATTTACAATTTGTGTAGAAACCAAATGGCAGTTATAAGAGTCGAGGGACACGATAGGGAAGCAGTGGTTGGGAAGGGAGTGAGACAGGGTTGTAGCCTCTGCCCGGTGTTATTCAATCTGTATATTGAGCAAGCAGTGAACGAAACAAAAGAAAAATTCGGAGTAGGTATTAAAATCCATGGAGAAGAAATAAAAACGTTGAGGTTGGCCGATGACATTGTAATTCTGTCAGAGACAGCAAAGGACTTGGAAGAGCAGTTGAACGGAGTGGATAGTGTCTTGAAAGGATGATATAAGATTAACATCAACAAAAGCAAAACGAGGATAGTGGAATGTAGTCGAATCAAGTCGGGTGATGCTGAGGGAATTAGATTAGGAAATGAGACACTTAAAGTAGTAAAGGAGTTTTGCTATTTGGTGAGCAAAATAACTGATGATGGTCGAAGTAGAGAGGATATAAAATGTAGACTGGCAATGGCAAGGAAAGCGTTTCTGAAGAAGAGAAATTTGTTAACATTGAGTATGGATTTAAGTGTCAGCAAGTCGTTTCTGAAAGTATTTGTATGGAAGTGAAACATGGACAGTAAATAGTTTAGACAAGATGAGAATAGAAGCTTTCGAAATGTGGTGTTACGGAAGAATGCTGAAGATTAGATGGGTAGATCACATAACGAATGAGGTTGTTTTGAATAGGATTGGGGAGAAGAGAAGTTTGTGGCACAACTTGACTAGAAGAAGGGATTGGTTGGTAGGACATGTTCTGAGGCATCAAGGGATCACCAATTTAGTATTGGAGGGCAGCGTGGAGGGTAAAAATCGTAGAGGGAGACAAAGAGATGAATACACTAAACAGATTCAGAAGGATGTAGGTTGCAGTAGGTACGGGGAGATGAAGAAACTTGCACAGGATAGAGTAGCATGGAGAGCTTCATCAAACCAGTCTCAGGACTGAAGGCCACAACAACAACAACAACAACAACAACAACACTAAAATCTAAAACAAAACTAATTATCTTTAGCAATTTCAACATTGAAATGGCCAACAGTGATGAACATGTTACTAGAACATTTTTTAATGTCTTATAGATCACTAAATTTACAATGTACAAATTACACACCAACACGTGATAGTGCGTGCTTAGATAATATTATAGTACATTTTTCTAGAGATATGTAGGACGTCAGACTTGCCAGTGGAGCCATAGCTGATCATGAACTGTTGATTTTAACATTCTGCTGTGATCAGTTGCCTAAATCACACACATCAGTCAGAATCAAGTCTAATGCTATGTGGATAAGAGGGCAGAAAGATGAATATATTAATTTATTTATTGACAGATTATCTGATATTAACTCGGACTTTGTATACAACACACTACCTGGGAAGGGTGCTGGTGAAATGGTGTTTAACAACTTCCTGAAAATACTTGAAAGTTATGGTACTCCTGCTCACCATTAGTCAAAAGTAGCCCTAAGCATAAACAGAAAAACAAACAGCCAAAAGGGTATATAGATGAGCTAGCTCTCACTAGGGAGGAGATGCTCAGTCTGTACAGAATACATAGAAATTCTTTTAAACAAGGACCTGAGCTAGGTAATACTTCTTATAGAGCTTATCTGAAATTAAAAAAAAAAAAACTCCAAAGACAAACTGTCATTGGCCAAAAAACATGCATGTGAACATTACATTGAAAGTGCTCCCAACAAATGTAAATCAGCATGGGACATCATCAACCAATATAATTCACAAACCCACACACAAGATGCAATGCTGGTCCCAGATGAAGTAAATAATTACTTCCTAACCTCAGTGAGTGAGCTGAAAAACAAAATCAAGCAAAATGGCTCTTGTGCACTAGATCATCTTGGTGCTGTGCCCCATAGGAGGCATACTTTCCACTGGAATGTTGTCACCCCAGAGGATATTGTAATAGCTATGGCAAAGTTCACCAACTCCAAAAGTATGGACTGTTATTGGTTCTGTAACTATGTAATGAAAAAAAAATACACTTTATCTGTCAAACTTTTTCTTTCATTTTTAATGTGTGTTTAGAATCGGGAGTTTTCCAAGATGCACTCAAAATTGCTGAAGTGATACCAGTCTTTAAAAATGGAGATAAGCATCTGCCCCAAAACTATCGACCAGTTTTTATTGTCCCAATTTTCTCTAAAGTTTTTGAATATCTAATGTACAGCCAACTAAATAACTGTTTTGAAAAGCATTAACTCCTCTCCAACAGACAGTTTGCATATCAACATGGTAAAAATACCACTACTGCTGTCACTGAAGTTGTTAACCAGTTGTTAACTGCATTCGAAAAGATCTAGTATCAGTTATACATTGTGATCTTAGCAAAGCATACCATTTAACACCCTACTTGCAAAACTGGAATTTTATGGCATACTCAAACCATCTTTAGATGTAACCTAATCATACTTAAGTAACAGGAGACAGTTTGTATTAATTAAAAATAGATGCTCCTCGCTGAAGGAAGTTCAGACTGGAGTGCCTCAGGGCTCGGTCCTACGTCCTTTTCTGTTCATCATTGCAATTAATGACTTACCTTACTGTGAAGGAGCAAATTCAATTGTGTG
The DNA here is from genome assembly GCF_023898315.1 of Schistocerca nitens. Taxonomy (NCBI): domain Eukaryota; kingdom Metazoa; phylum Arthropoda; class Insecta; order Orthoptera; family Acrididae; genus Schistocerca; species Schistocerca nitens. The sequence continues at coordinate 78,053,981 of NC_064616.1, read as the reverse complement.
TTATGCAGATGACACAACACTGCTCAATACACACCATGACACAACAGAACTGCATCAGGCAACACTGGAAAAACTAGAACTAGTAATGATTGGTTTTCTTCTAATGAACTCCTATGTAATACTGATAAAACACAAGAACTAATTCTGAGTTTAACTACAGCTGTTGAAAGGAACTCAGTAAAATTGTTAGGATTCTACGTTGATTCAAAATTAAACTGGGAGGAACATATTAGCCATATCTGCAAGAGAATAGCAAGAGTGTGTTATCTCATCTGGAGACTGACAGATGTAGTCACTGATGAGTATCTAAAGGTGGTATATTTTGGCCTGTTTCAATCACACATTTCCTATGGCATATTTTTATGTGGACATTCTTGCTTTGTCAGTGAAATTCTGAGAATTCAAACAAAAGTAATCAGAATAATGAGCAAAGTTAAGCCTAAGGAACACTGCTGCCCCCTCTTTATCAAGCACATGATATTAACTGTTGTGAATCCATACATCTACACAACACTGCTTTATGTCAAAAGCAACTTAAATGAATTCGAGACCAGAGAGAACATACAGTCCCACAACACCAGAGGCAAACTGGACTTCGACATACCAAGGCACAGACCCACAAAGACTGCAAACTCTCACAAAAAAATGAATTTAAAACTCTTCAATAAACTTTCAGCATCTGCTTGGTCACTGACCAGTAATATTTTCAAACGTAAGATTTATGACTGGTTACTCACACCCATTTTATAAGATAACATAATATTTTGAAATAATCACTGACATTAGTATATAAGAATATTCCTAAAAGAAGTGGAATTAAAATCTGAAAACTTTACTGTAAAGTTATTGTTAATTGTATATTTAATGTTCAGACCTATTCCACTGTAATTGGTCGATGGTAAATAAACTGAATACTATTATTTTTTTGTTGAGCATAGCTTTTATTATCTATATTTTTGCATGAAAAGTGTTTCTTATCTTGGGATCTGCATATTTCATATTACAGTACCTTTCCTCAAGGACAGGGCTTCCACCTAGCCACCAACTGGTTACTCACCCAACGGCAAGAGATTATCACTTCTGAGTCACCAGCTTCATGGACTTGCCATTAATCTACTAACCAAAAGCCAAGGCTTATACCAGAGACTGGAAGCTGATCCAGCTATTTTTTTACAGCTCAGTCTGTGACAGGTCTCAGCCAAAGACATGATTTAGATTTAAACTTTTCCCCTGTTCAGTTTTGTGGTTGAGAACTGCCCGGTAAGGGCTCATTGTGAAGAGGATGAACACAGTCATTTATGAATTTGAGCATACAATGGTTGAATATTACAGAGTAACAGGAAACTCTGAAGGGAGAGTTAGATAGACCGAATTTTATGTAAGAGAGATTAGTGAGCTGAAATTGAAAGGGAAAAGACTTGTTTTTGAGGCAAGAATTCACTACTGAAAATAACATCAGCAAATGATGTGACTTTTGTTGACAATAATGAGTAATGCTTTGAAGGAAACAGCCGGCCGCTGTGTCCGAGCAGGTCTACGAGCTTCAGTCCAGAACCGCGCTGCTGCTACGGTCGCAGGTTCGAATCCTGCCTTGGCCCTGGATGTGTGTGATGTCCTTAGGTTGGTTAGGGAACTGATGATATCAGATGTTAAGTCCCATAGTGCGTAATGCTCAGAGCCATTTGAATATTTTTTAAAAAAAGGAAACAAAGATAACACATGACACAAATATGCCAACCTCTACAGTGAAAATTTGGTGATTCTGAAATAGATATATAAGGAAACAGAGGAATTGATAAAACATGTGAAAAGAATCGGAACCTAATAGCTGTACATGACTGGGTTGCTATAGTTGGATAGAGAAAGGAAGCTAGAATTATTGAAGAATAGGCTGGTGGAAAGAATTGGAGAGGACAAAGATTTCTGAAGTTGGGTTGTAGGTTTTAACTGGTTGCAGTGTACACCTGTTGCCAAAATATGAGGTTTATTCGAAAAGTAATGTCCGATTGATCACAAAATGGAAACCACAATGAAAATCCAATGAAGCTTTGCACAGATGTGTTGGGCATGTCTCTAGCATGCCTGTCAATAACATCATGTTGCTCTTTTCAGCTCTGAGTGCACAGTGAGCACATAAAGGTGCCTAGATAATAGTATCTTCCGCCAATAGTGTGCGCCTGCTGAGATATTTTGCCTGATTTTGTGCAACCCTACATAATGTAACTGTCATACATTTCATTTTAAGTGACAATTTTTGGCCGCACACTGCGGGGGCATGAAGGCAACAGACAACATTTTGCTGCAGCAAATGAGCTGCAGACCAGTGTACAGAATTGGCAGGAAGCACAGATGGCTGTCTTGTATGAGGAGCGTATTGGAAAGTTGGTACAACACTATAACAAATGTCTTGGTGTGGCGACTATGTAGAGAAGTAGCTGGAGGTTGTAGCTAACTGTTCTGAATAAAACATTTTTGAATTTCGCTGTGGTTTCCATTTCGCAACTGATCAGACCTTACTTGCCAAATAACCCTTGTCATTAGAAAAGAAGATATACATTGACAAGTAAGATCTCAGTTTGACGAACTTTCACATGTGTGAGATGCGTACACTGAATCTGGGCTGCCCCTCCTTTTCTTTTTAAGGTCATACCAATAGAAGAACTGAACAGTACTATAGCAGCCTCTTTCTGCCTTACATTATACCGTTTTTCAGTTACTTGCTGAGTCCACGATTCTTTCAGATGCCTCATCATTTTAGTAACAGTAAAATGTATTAAGGGCAATTATGAAACTTCTTGGCAGATTAAAATTGTGTACCGGACCAAGACGAACTCGGGACCTTCGCTTTTGACAGGCAAATGCTCTACTGACTCAGCTACCCAAGCTCAACTCATGACCCATTCTCACGGCTTTGCCTCCATAAGCACCTCATCTCCTACCCTCCAAACTCACAGAAACTCTTCTGTGGAACTTGCAAGACTAGCACTCCTGGAAGAAAGGATATTATGGAGACATGGCTTAGCCACAGCCTGGGGGAATTTTTACAGAATGAAATTTTCACTCTGCAGTGGAGTGTGTGCTGATATGAAACTTCCTGGTAGGTTAAAACTGTGTGTCAAACTGAGACTCAAACTTGGAACCTTAGCCATTGGCAGCCAAGTGCTCTGCCAACTGAGTTACCGAAGCACAAATCACAACTAGTCTCGGTCCAGCACACAGTTCTAATCTGCGAGGAAGTTTTATGTTGGTGAACTCCTCTGCGACGTGAAAATATCATTCTGAATGACAGGTTATATTCATACTTCCTTATTTTCTTTTTGAGTCTTGATATCACATTGCAAACTTTTTAAATAATACCTGTTCTGTATTGTTCCAGCTCAATGAATGGCAAAATCTGGTCAATAACTCATTTTCATATGAATTACACCATATCACATTCCCCCTGAAGGGAGATACTAGTGAGTGGAGACGTTTATTCAAACCTTGTGCAGCTCAAAGATTATTTCTGCCTGTGAGTAACTGCAGATAACTATAATACTCAATCAAATGATGTCAGTATGATACATAATGTTTCCATTTATTATTTACAGACAGTTCTGAGCCACATTGATGCTCTTTTGTATGTGGATACAGATACCTTATTTCTTGGACCATTAGAGGATGTGTGGAGACACTTTGAACTTATGAATTCATCTCAGATAGCAGCTTTAACTCCTGAACATGAAGATCCAAATACTGGCTGGTACAACAGATTTGCCAGGCATCCATATTATGGAAAACTAGGTATGTTAGTTTGGGTTGCTCATATGCCTTTGATAATTCTCTAGTGATATAATCTGTAGTTCCAGGAAACTGTTTATATGAATCTTCTGTAAACTTTGTTTACTATTAACAAGTAATTTATATCATCATGCATCTGACTGGTTCATGCAGTTCGTAGGCAAAAGTCTTGGGGATACAATACATTGAATGTCGGGTTATTCATCTCAGGGTGTATAAGTGCAGGCATTGTATATAAACACGTTTCTTGTGAAGAACGAGTCTTCGAAGTAAACAGAGTTGAAATGAAGCCTGATTGTAGGTGACTCCACGAATTAGGTTTGTCAATGGAGTTGTGTACAGTCAATTCCATTGTGCAGTTGGGTTACTCTAAAGATGAAATTTAATACTTGCACCAAGAGCGTCACACTTGTAAGCATAAAAATAACTGATTAGTAATGCTGAACTCTAAAGAATACTGTGTGAATCAATTGTTAGACATGGTTAACTAGACAATTTCCATTATTGCTCAGGTAGGGAGGTCAGTGAAGTGTTGCACAAAAAATTAGTAAGGAAATGGGAGAGTAAAATTTACTAAGTGCAAACAGCCACCATTACAAAATAATGGTGAAGTTTTGAAAGCTGTTCAATCCGAGAAGAGTTAACATTTTAACACTGTTACTTGGTCACGAAGGTAGCAACTTCGACATTCTTCAGTGAGATTGCAAATTAGCTAAGCAGAAAATCGTTAGAAAAGTGCAGAGTGGACTACCTTCAAAATGTTACCTAGCAGGGGTTTAACAAAGCAGTAAAGGCTCAGTAATAAATTTTGTTACACATACGTAGCAGATCTGAACATCGTTGACAACTCTAGAACAGCAGAAATGATTTGGTCATTATGGATGACATCGTAGAGCAGAGCCTGTCCTCAGTGACATAAATACTCCATCCCCACTAGCCTAGACCACTCAGTAAGTAGGATCAATGGCATTCATGTTCTTTGCACCCTATTTTCCGATTATGGTATGGTAACATCTTGTGTGAGAGTGTTCTAATGTTGGTCGTACGCTTGCTACCTTATGAGAGGGTCAGTAATTCATAGCCATGAATAATGAAATTCTAGCACTCAATACTGAAGTCAGCACAGCAGCCACCACTGATATCTATCTATCTATCTATCTCTCTCTCTCTCTCTCTCTCTCTCTCTCTCTCACACACACACACACACACACACACACACACACACACACACACACACCATGGTGGTCACCGCCCCTGCAGGGCTATTGACGGGGCAGCGGACAGCAAACCACCGCACAAGGGTGTTGTAGACTTCTATTGTGAGCTGGAGCAGCATCCTCGGCAATCTAGAGTCCATTGGTGGATTCAGCAGATTCCTCTCTGGATTACATAGCCATTGGCCATTGCACAAGTCGTGGCAATGATTTGTATTCTGAGTAATAAATGAAATAATCTTGAATACTGTTTCATTGCATTTAACAATGCCATGCAGGTCCTTTGTCGCATCCTGACAAAACTTGTAGGGGTTTCCAGCCTGGCAGTCGGTGACCATAACAAATTGGTTTCGGAAGTGCTTCAGCCCAGTGTTGGTAAGTGTTGTAGGGCAACACCAGCAGCAAGTCACAGAGAGTGGGTCAAGGAGAAGACATTGTCGTGTGTTCTCAAAAGAAGGAAATATATTCTTTGCTATGTCCAGGTTAAGACTTAGACCTTGAAGGTACCTTATATAGACAGAGAGAACTGGCAGATTTGTTGCAGTTAAAGGGTAATATATAGCAAGGGTATTTTGTTCCGGCACTTTGTAAAACTTAACAGGACATAGTGCGCCATTTGATACATTTGTTCCAGCAATATGTACTACATGTAGAAAATACAGTCACATGGTAGAAAATTGTTCAGATTGTCATTGGTTAATGATTAGGTGTAGGAATTAGATGTGATTATTTTGTTTTTGTATTTGTGACAATTGAGTTAATGTCAGAAGTAATACTAGTTTGATTCGTATGAAACAGAGAAAGGTAAATTGCACAAAAATGTCACAGACACAGACAGTTAGTACTAAACAGGGATCATATAGAATAAGTTTCCAAATAGTTAGAGGATAATGAACTACAGAACACACTTAATGTACAACTAAGTCAGCAGTTACAAGCTTTATTGACAGAACAGCAACTATAATCAGGTTTGATCGAAGTTAAAACTGTAGTAAATGTTCACCCCTTCATCTGGTGATCCTTCAGCCATAAATCTCATAACCCCCTTCTCTCCAGAAAAACAACAGAGGACATTACTGTGTTTTTAGATGATGTGTTAGCCACATTAAGTAGCTGGTCAGATGAAACCTGCTCGTGGATGGCCAAGTTACGTATCGTGGGTCAGGCTAAAAACCTATATCTTGTATCATGAAGTGCTTAATACGTTGCCCACATTCAGTGACTTAGCAGAGGGTTTGCATCAGATGTATAGAAAACTGAACAGTACACAGGTTTTTAGGGAGAAACTAAATAGTTTAAGACAGAAGATGAATGAAACAGTGACATTATTTTCTGACAGAATATGCAAAATTGATGCACAGACTTAAGAGTTGACACACAAGCCAGGTGCATGCAGAGTCTTGCTGAAAATACAACACTGGACATGTTTCCCAGATGGGTCTACCCAAATTTTTCACGATAAGTGTGAGTGGGAGACCCTGAGGAATTAGGCTTATATTGCTATGAATTTGCAATAAGTGGATAGTGCAGCTATGATGCATACTGAATGGAAGATATTCAGATCTGGTAAAGAACGTTATGGTTGTGGGCAGCAGGGGCATTAAGATGCAGGGTTTCCAACCACAATTCTATAATTGCCAACAGTTTGGGCATAAGGTTTGGGATTGTGAATTTAGAAAACAGGGAGAGTGCAGTGCGAAAAAGAAACAGTTAAACACCAATGGAGAATGTTCCTTCCATTGGGAAACATTCCCAGTAAATCGCAGTACTGTAGAAATATCTGCAGAGACAGATTGTCGTTTGTAATGTGGATAAATAAAAGGAAGTATAAGTTTTTAGTAGATACTGGGGCACAAACATCAGTTGTGAACCTGGATCTTATGGACAAATGGAGACTAAAAATACCGAGATATAGATTGTGCTCAATAGGGGTAAAAAAAATAGATTCAGTGAGGTCAACACAGCTTAAATTTGGTTAGGAACCACATGGTTTCAGGAGCAAATGGAAGTGTTCCCAACTGTGGGGCAGGGACTTCCTGCAATATTTGAAGTAGACTTGTTGCTTAGGCACCATGCTAGAATCAACCTTTTGCACTGAACTGTTGAACTCGACGGGGATTCATTTTTGATGGGTGCAATAGTTGCAGATGTTTCTGTGTCACAAGGTACACTATCGCTAAGGCAGTACCAACTAAACTATGTGCAAGTACATTAAAAGTTTATATGCAGACTGAAGTGACAAATAAAAATTTATACCTGGTCCTGGATTCAAACCCATGTCTCCTGCTCACTGGGCAGATATGCCAACCTCTGTGCCTGGGTGGCTTAGTGGTTAGCACATCTGCCTACTGAGCTTGAGACCTGGGTCCAAATCCTGTTGTTGCTACAAAGTTTAATTTGTCACTTCAATCTACATTTATACATCACAGGTGTATGAGACTTCAAAAGGTCTCTATCACCATATTGTTTAATTTTACATTAAAAGTTGTTTCGTATGACTAACTACCAGCAGGTACAAGAAATTAATTTGGGTTAAGATAGATGTCAATGTTCCACAACAAGCATTATGTTTAATAGGACCTTTGTTGAGTAATGACATTTTGGATGAACAGCATTGTTTGATACGAAGAAATATAGCACATGCTACTGAAATAAATCGCCAGATTATGGTGCCAGTAAGCCTGGATGATTTCGGAATGAATGCAACTGATCAGTCATGGAGTCGTCATTAGTTCAGTACAGAGGTTTGTTCAGTTCAAAATGTCCTTTACCAGCCACGCTTGTAGCACATCGCTGTATTCCATCGGGTAGTCGTGCACCACTGCATCGTAAGCAGTATAGATTACCAAAAGATCTCCAAGTGTTATTAGTTTTTATTAATGCAGTCTACTTTTGTCTCATAAAGAGCATAAATAGTGGAAAGGGAACAACCATCCATGACATTACTGTGGAATGGATTCATCCTAGTAAGAGTGTTTAGAGTAAATGGTAAAAACAGCAAGCTAGAAAAATAATATTTTCCTAGGGTAAGATGTTCTAAAGGAACAAACAGTTCAGAGTAGTCAGTATGTAAGATAGTTAACCAAGCGGATAGAAAGAGGTAAAATTCAGCCTAAATTTTATTCAAGTGGAGGGGAATGTTACACTACAAATTATTAAAGAAACAGAAGAGTAAAATTTTGTAAATGCGAACAGCTGACATTACTCAGTCACATGGAAGTATCAACAGCCGCCAGCTGGGAATCGTAAACATTTCAACACTGTTACTCAGGCAGGAAGACAGGAACCTCAACACTCTTGAACAAGACCGTGAGCAAGCCCAGAAAAAAATCATTAGAAGAGTGCAGATCGGACTGCAGTCGTAATATTATGTAAGAGACACTAGTTAGGTTGCAGCGTTGCTTTGCAGGGTTTTGACTAAGCAGTAAAGACACAGTAACAAATTAATTAAGCAAATATAGTGGAACTGAAGACCACTGACAACTTGAAAAGCAAAACCGATAAGGTCACTATGAATGACATCATAGAGTGGAGCCTCTCCTCGATGACATGAATACTCCACCCCCACTATTGAAGAGCACTCAGTCAGTAGGATTGTGTTCATATCATTCAGACTCTATTCTCTGGTTATGATATAGTAACATATTGTGTGTGTGTGTGTGTGTGTGTGTGTGTGTGTGTGTGTGTGTGTGTGTGTGTGTCCTAGTGTTGGTGTTACACTTGCCGCCTCACGAGAAGATCACCAATGTGTAGCTGAAGATAATGAAATCCAGCATCCGTTACTGAAGTCAGCACATCAGCCAGTAGGAACAGGTAACCCAGGGGTCTACCAATACAATTCCAGTCCAGCACAGAATTTGCCCTAACACTTCAGTGTCGCACGAGACTGGCAGCCTACTAAACTGGTGAGCCAGGTTCAGATTTCAGCACAACATCACAACATCCGACATTGCGGTCCACCTGATAGGACAATGTGAGCAATGATCTGAGAGGGATTTCATGCTCCCCAAAATGGCATGTGGAGAGAGAAAACACACACACACACACACACACACACACACACACACACACACACACACACACACACACACCTTTATAACATAACAAATGATGAAGCAAAGTAAGCAGCAGATACCAATAATTAAAAATTTATTGCAAAAGTATAAGAAATGCCACTTTCAATAAATAAATTTTATATCCAGCTGAGTGGGAAATTAATGTCTATCAGTAAGAGAACTGCTGAAATTGGAACTGTAGAATCGATAATAAATGACATTGTGATAGTGTAGGTAGTTTTTAAAAGTTACCTAGTGATACCCATGAGTCTTTCTATTTTAGTTTAATATGTTTTTAATAGTATCAATGTGCAAATTGAGTAGAGAATGATGCAAATAAACCCATGAAAGACAGAAAAATGCATAGAGATGTAGCCTATCATACGGTTAACCTTTCATTAATGTTCAACACAGTCATTGCTTTGCTACTTGCTTAAGAAGATGTAATCTCAAAATTAGGCTGTCATTACAACTGCTGTGTGTTAAGGTTTGTGTACTCTAATACTTACTGTGTGGCGTACAGAAACACACACATTGTGTCATTCTCTTGAAACAAACACAGATAGCTAAACAGACATTGTTTTTCAAGAAGTTATATCCATTAAATTTACAGTGAAAATTATCCGAAGAGTGTCAACTTTGTAAGGAATTTATACTGGGTGCAAAGTTGATTTAAATCTTTCTCAGTGAACTACATTTAATAGTAAAACACTGCAAATATGTTTATTTCATTTTACTAGTCTGTTGACCTACTAATATTTTATAAGAAATTTCATGTGACAAAATTACAAAAAGTGAATCACTGGGAAAATCCTGTTATTGACAAAGAAACAATAATCAGTTCCCAAAAGTATCGACATTGAAAATTAGTGACCAAAGGTGGAAAATGATACTGCAGTCATTCTGACTTGAAGTCTACTCTGTTTTAGATGTGGGTCATCTAAACCGTAAAGTCCCGTAATATAATTTCTTGGTTGTGTGGTAGTTGACGTACATTGCATCAGTGCTGAACTACAAAAATCTGTAGAATATGTGAAAAGATCTAATAATTTTTTTCCCATTATTTACCAGTCTGTCAAAATTAATATTACGCTACAGCAACAATAAAATATGTTTCATGGAATATTACTATGCAATGCACTGACTTTCTTGAATGGTGTGAAGAAAAAACTAACAAGTAAGAGAGGGTCATATAAAGAGACTTGAACTGTATGAAAAGATTGACATGTATCGCTTTGTAGTCGTCAAAGTGCACAAACATTTCAGATTGCAGTGTCGTAATACTTTCTCATCTCACTTCATTTTTTTGGAAGCACTTCTGTCACAAAAAGTACATTTACTGAAGAACATTTATCATATGTGAAACTGATACAACATAATAAGTACTTCATTCTTCAGTACTTCAGTACTTCATTGTCATGAAGTTAATCATCTTTTAGTTTCAGGGAGGTTGTGTTGATAACACTAAAAAAACTGTGAAATTTACACATTTAATCAGCAATACTGATTTGTATTCACATGTTATGGCATTGTTTTGTCATATGATCACTGTTGTAATGATAACAGAAACTTCGTTGATACTATGCTATGCAAGAGTATGTATCAATAAATTTAATCACAAGTAACTAAAAAACTTGGGAGTACTGAACATATCACTATTGTTGTCATACCTTAGTGTCAGCTTGGTATGCTGCCATTGGTATTTCTGACTATTGTCATTTTCTTTGTTAAGGACTAGCGTCAAAGACTTATCTTACAAGCCAGCACTAAATATTTCAGTTCTTAGCTGTACATAGATTCCATGTGGGTCTCCTGTCAGCCTGAAAATATTTTAAAATATTTTGTTTGTAATTATTGTTAACAAGCTCCTTCTCAGTTGCAGTATATTTTCATTATCCCGTTTGCTACAGTATTATTGATTGCTGCTCAGTGATTGCTTAGAAGGCTGAAAATTTATTACACATGTATTTTTTGTCTGCGTAGGAGTCAACTCTGGTGTTATGTTAATGAATCTTACCAGGATGCGCACTTTCCGGTGGACAGACTATGTTGTACCAATATATAAAGAATACAAACTGAAGATAACATGGGGAGATCAAGACATTATAAACATAATATTCCACTTTCACCCAGGTATGCACAACATGCTTTGGATATGATATATTATGTTTTGGAAAAAGAGAGAGAGAGAGAGAGAGAGAGAGAGAGAGAGAGAGAGAGAGAGAGAGGCAGAACTTGTTGGAGGTATTTAGCTTTTGTATTTTAAATTTGTTCACAGATATTACTAAACATGTTTAAGTGTACTATTGTCTCATGATCTAATACTCATAAAGCCTATAGCAACATGGAAGATTTAAGAATCTGGTGTTGCAGAAATAATGCTCATGGTACTTTGTTTTCTTTAGTTAAAAGAAAACTTTGATTAAAAGATAGGTTCAAGACAGTAGTAAGTTGCTCAGTGGTTTTGTTCTAGATTAAATTACATCTGATAGACAGTACTGGTGCAACCTATGGATCATAAATTTTCAATTATTACCTTAAAAAATCAAATTGCAGCTGGGAAACATGGTGGTAGTGGTGATAGTCCTCTACATATCAGCACTCAATGTAATAGATTTTTCCCATCAACAGATTATTTAGAGGGGACCACAGTTGTGGAAGACTGCATTTTGGCTGTTCATGAAACAGTTTACATAGAAAATTACCTCATAATTCTAGAAATGACTGCCTCATAATGTTTTATTCATCTGAGGAAAGTGAAAAAACTCACTCACAGGTGAGGCAAAATTCAATAGCCCAAAGAAACAGTATCTTAGTCTGTGTACTGTGCAGAATCAGTAGGCATGTCTTCATGGAGCAAAAACCATCCCCGTAGACAGCTCTCCTGTAATGTTTTTTCATGACAGCTAGCCCTCCCTCACAAAAAAAAACGCACCCTCGTCATCTTACTTGTCTGATAATGATTGGGCCATGGTCTTTCTTGGCACTGGTCAATCCAGATTTTGACTTCTCCTTTGTCTAGGAGTCATAGTGATGTATCCAGCACTGAGCTAAAAAGGTAACAGGGATTGGTCTGACACAGCTGCAACATTTCTGCTGCTGCCTCAATTTGGAGGACTTTCTTGAACCTGTGTGAGCACTGGTGGAACCCAGTTGGGGGTGACCTCTATTTTGTTCAAAATGTTGTGTGATATGTTAAAAATTGAGCCACAACTGATCTTGACTTGTTTCACAGTCACCTCAATCGTGGTATGGCAGTCTTGGAGTACCAGGGCACCCACTTCCATTAAGAATCCTGGTTCTTTGCAGAGAAATAGTGTGCCACTCCATTCATCATCATTCAGATTTACTTGACTACACTTGAAGGGCCTATAACACCCATAGTGTCATGTTGATGCATTGTTGCTGTACACTTCGACCCCCTCAGCATGAGAAAATGAATTGTTGTGTGTTGCTTCGTTTTCTCAATGGGCTGTATCATTTTGTTTTGGTTGCTCTTGTGACATGCTGTTGTACTGTGGCACAGAGATTTCAGTTTATATCAGGACTGCAGATATGTACTTGCAAGTAAAAAATTTTTGAGGTGGTAATTAAAACTTTGACTGCCCCTCATATTTGCCAAGAGCAAGTGGTCCAACAACTTTGGTGCGCACACTGAGGAAAGGATACTAGTTATCTTCATGAATGTTTTAAATCAGTCCCATGCATTTTCATCTTTGCCTCTGTCAGCCAGTTTTGTTTCACAGTAGCAGTTAAAAATTCGTTGAAGTTGGTGGGTTGCTGACACTTTCAAAAGAAAGTCTGCGTGGACAGTAAGAGATTACGACAAAGTTCTTAAATGTGTAAAATTGTGTACACTGGCTGAAGTAGCCCCATTTTTAAGTGAAGGGTAACAGTTGGCTTTAAAAGTAGGTATTCTCCTTCTTCACTAAAAAAAAAAAAGTTGTTTAAGGCTTGTCAGAATGATAAATCAAAGAAAAAGGAAGAAAAAACATGAAATGGACTAGATCAGTACAGATCAGGGAAACTCATATTTCCCGCCAAGAAATTATGGAAATCTAACTTGACTTCAGTTCTGTTGTCACACTGTTAATTTCATTATTGAATTTGTAGTGTACACATAGAATTATTGCCAGAAGTTGCATGTCCAGAGAAAAAGTAAGTATTGAGCTGGAGAAAGCAGCTGCATTTAACCTGTAGGTGTTGCAGTATGTGTTAAATACTTAACTCTGTTTTGTATATACGGCTGTCTGTAAGTAGTTTAACCACACTTCAGCAATGTTGGTTATAATGGTGTCATAAATGCCAGCTGACTAAAAAAAAAGTGTACAGAAAACATTTAATCAACCATAAAACTATGTTTACCAATCGACCTGAATCAGTTTACCACCCACCATACACTAACAGACTGCTGTTATCATTGCGGGAAACAGAATACCAGAATTGGAAAAATCTGAGATTTATGGGAACTAAATGCGTTTAAAGTGCTGTTTCTGTCAGCCCTTACAAAAACTAGCAGAGTACTATATTTTGGCTGTTTAGGAAACATTTCACCTTAAAAAAAACCTCGTAATTCTGGAAATGCCTGTCTCAGAATGTAAATGGTTTCTTCATGTGAGGAAAGTGGAGGATAGTGAGTTTCTTTAGGTAAGCCAATTTTAAAAAAATAAACTTACCATAAGGCAGCTTCAAGTTGATATGATTTCTCCATTTTCTGTTCCACTTCTAGTCTCATATCTTCATCTCATCAGTTACAGTTGATACTTACGTGACTGGAAGAATAGTCTGCTCAGACAGGTTTTAATTTCTTCCTAGAGAAAATGGTTTGTATTGATTTTAAATGTAATTGTTCTCTTTTTACACCTCCAGAACTAAGGCTGTGGAATACTGTTATACATTTTAAGTATACGGTGTGGTTTTTAGGTATCTTATTTGATAGCAAACTTACTTGGCTGCCACATCTCAATGAGTTAAAACAAGAACCCTTAAAGCTCTGGATATCATGAAGTGCTTGAATGGTAAGAACTGGGGTGCAGATAGATCCTGTTTGCTGCAGTTCTTTAAGGATTTTGTGCAATCATGTCATGATTATGGTTGTACAGTCTATGGCTGGGCATGACCAATGTATTTCAAGATGCTGGACTCTGTACACCACAAGGGCATCAGATTGCCCACAGGAGACTATAGGATGAGCCCTATACTGAGATTTTGTGCAGAGGCAGAGGAGCTGCCATTAGCTGCTTAGCAGCACTTCCTTGTTGTGAAACAGACGCTCAAGCTCCAGTCATTTTTGACTTTGTTGGCTTTCCCTGCAGCTATTAATATCTGTGAATCTTTAGAATGACTCTGTTGCAACCATCCACAAGGGACGAAACCGGTCGGTATATGGGCAAAGCAGCTTTTATTGGGTCTGGGAGTGTGTCCGCCAAACATACAGACGGAGGGTTGGTGCAAACCTCCACCCTGGTTGTTATTGAAACCTAGAATAATTTTAGGTTTGACAGAGTGCAACAAATTGTTCACTCCAGACTACGTTATTAAGAATAAATTTATTACCATTTTAAATGAGTACTAGGACTCTACCATGATATGCACTGATGGGTCCAAGGAGGGGGATGTTGTCGGTTGTTCTGTCATTTTTCTTGCCTCTGTCTTTAGGTTCCACCTGCCTAGTGCATCTACTGTCTTTGACACTGAATTCTATGTGGTTTTTAATGCTGTGGATCAGATGAAACGTGAATGTGGATTCAAATTCATCATATGCTCTGACTCCCTTAGTGTGCTGCAGACAATCCGGCCTATGTATCCAGCAGATAGAACTGTACAGAACATCCATGATGCCATTCTGCACTTTGAAAAGACAGAGGAAGGAGGTCTCATTCTGCTGGGTACTAGGACACACGGATATCTGTGGGAATGAGATGGCCGACACCACAACCAAGGAGGCATGTACCCTTCACAACATAACTGACTCCGTGCCCTGCATTGTCATTGCTGTGATGGCCTGTCATGCATCTTTGGGAGAAAGAGTTGCTGATCATGCCAGAAAATAAGTTGTGATCGATAAGAGACTGTGTGGCCATGGCGCACCTCTTTTCAGCCAGTTAAAAGTGATGCAGTCTGTTTAATTTATTTATTTCTCCATCAGTCTTCTGGCTGGTTTGATGTGGCCCACCACGACTTCCTCTCCTGTGCTAACCTCTTCATCTCAGAGTAGCACTTGCAACCTACATCCTCAATTATTTGCTGGATGTATTCCAGTCTTTGTCTTCCTCTACAGTTTTTACCTCTACAGCTCCCTCTAGTACCATGGAAGTCATTCCGTCATGTCGTACGAGATATCCTGTCATACTGTCCCTTCTCTTTATCAATGTGTTTCACATATTCCTTTCCTCTCCGATTCTGCAAGAACCTCCTCATTCCTTACCTTATCAGTCCAACTAATTTTCAACATTCGTCTGTAGCACCACATCTCAAATGCTTCGATTCTGTTCTGTTCCAGTTTTCCCACAGTCCATGTTTCACTACCATACAATGCTGTACTCCAGACATATATTCTCAGAAAATTCTTCCTCAGACTAAGGCCGATATTTGATATTGTATTGTATGGAACTGGGGACCTAGAGACGCCAGAGAGACTTATCCCCGCCATAGCCCGCAGTGGTACACAACAGGCTACAGCAGTCCACTCACCCCACTGCCGCCCCACACCGAACTCAGGGTTATTGTGTGGTTCGGCCCCCAGTGGAACACCCCCTCCCCCCCCTCTTTCCCCCGGGAACGTCTTACACCAGACGAGTGTAACCCCAATGTTTGCATGGTAGAGCATTTATGGTGTACACGTATGTGGAGAAAGTATTTGCGCCGCAATCTCCAACATAGTGTAACTGAGGTGGAATAAGGGGAACCAGCCTGCATTTGCTGAGCCATATGCAAAACCGCCTTAAAAACCATCCATAGACTTGCCAGCACACTGGACCTCATCACTAACCTGCGGGGCGGATTTGTGCCAGGAACCGGCACGCCTTCCCACCCAGAAAGCAGTGCATTAGACCGCATGGCTAACCGGGCAGGCTATATTTGATATTAGTAGACTTCTCTTGGCCTGGAATGCCCTTTTTGCCATTGCCAGTCTGCTTTTGATGTCCTCCTTGCTCTGTCCATCATTGGTTACTTTACTACCTAGGTAGCAGAATTCTTTAACTTCATCTACTTCGTGACTATGAATCCTGATGTTAAGTTTCTCGCTGTTCTCATATCTACTACTTCTCATTACCTTCGTATTTCTTCGGTTTACTCTCAGTCCATACTCTGTACTCATTACTGTTCATTCTGTTCAGTGAATCATATAATTCTTCTTCACTTTCACTCAGGATAGCAATGTCATCAGTGAATCGTATCATTGATATCCTTTCACCGTGAATTTTAATTCCACTCCTGAACCTTTCTTTTATTTCAATCACTGCTTCCTCGATGAACAGATTGAACAGTAGGGGTGAAAGGCTACATCCTTGTCTTACACCCTTTTTAATATGAGCACTTCGTACTTGGTTGTCCACTCTTATTATTTCCTCTTGGCTGTTGTACGTATTGTATATGGCCCATCTCTCCCTATAGCTTACCCTGCTTTTTTCAGAATTTCAAACATCTTGCACCATTTTACACTTTCGAATGGTTATTCCAGGTCGACAAATCCTATGAACATGTCTTGATTTTTCTTTAGTCTTCCTTCCATTATTAACCGTAATGTCAGAATTGCCTCTCTCCTGCCTTTACCTTTCCTAAAGCCAAGCTGATTGTCATCTAGCGCATCCTCAATTTTCTTTTCCATTCTTCTGTATATTATTCTTGTAAGCAACTTGGATGCTTCAGCTGTTAAGCTGATTGTGCGATAATTCTTGCACTTCTCAGCCCTTGCCGTCTTCAGAATTGTGCAGATGATGTTTTTCTGAAAGTCAGATGGTATGTCACTAGTCACACATTCTACACACCAACGTCAATAGTCGTTTTATTGCCACTTCCCCCAATGATTTTACAAATTCTGATGGAATGTTACCTATTTCTTCTGCCAGATTTGATCTTAAGTCCTCCAAAGCTCTTTTAAATTCTTATTTTCATACTGGATCCACTATCTCTTCTAAATTGACTCCTGTTTCTTCCTCTATCACATCAGACAAATCTTCCCCCTCATAGAGGCTTTCAATGTAATCTTTCCACCTATCCGCTCTCTCTCCTCACCATTTAACAGTGGAATTCCCATTGCACTCTTAATGTTATGACCCTTGCTTTTAATGTCACTGAAGGTTGTTTTGACTTTCCTGTATGCCGAGTCTGTCCTTCCGACAATCATTTCTTTTTCGATGTCTTCACATTTTTCCTGCAGCCATTTCATCTTAGCTTCCCTGCACTTCCTATTTATTTCGTACCTCAGCGACTTGTATTTCTGTATTCCTGAGTTTCCCAGAACATTTTTGTACTTCCTTCTATCATCGATCAATTGAAGTATCGCTTCTGTTACTCGTGGTTTCTTCACTGTTACCTTCTATGTACCTACATTTTCCTTCCCAACTTCTGTGATGGCCCTTTTTAGAGAAGTCCATTCCGCTGCCTACTGAGCTATTCCTTATTGCTGTGTCTATAGCCTTAGAGAACTTCAACTCTATCTCGTCATTCCTTAGTACTTCTGTATCCCACTTCTTTGCGTATTGATTCTTCCTGACTAATGTCTTAAACTTCAACCTACTCTTCATGACTACTAATATCTTCTCCTGGGTACACCTTACAATCCAGTATCCAATTTCAGAATCTCTGTCTGACCATGATGTAATCTAACTGAAATCTTCCCATATCACCCAGCCTTTTCCAAGTATACCTCCTCCTTTTGTGACTCTTGAACAGGGTATTCACTATTACTGGCTGAAATTTGTTGCAGAACTCAGTTAGTCTTTCTCCTCTTTCATTCCTTGTCCCAAGTCCATATTCTCCTGTAACCTTTTCTTCTGCTCATTCCCCTACAATTGCATTCCAGTCCCCCATGACTATTAGATTTTCATCCCCCTTTACATACTGTATTACGCTTTCAATATCCTCATACACTTTCTCTATCTCATAATCTTCAGCTTGCGATGTCAGCATGTATACCTGAACTGTCGCTGTCGGTGTTGGTTTGCTGTTGATTCTGATAAGAACAACCCTATCACTGAACTGTTCATAGAAACACTCTCTCTGCCCTATCTTCCTATTCATAACAAATCCTATTCCAATTATACCAATTTCTGCTGCTGTTGATGTTACTCTATACTCATCTGACCAGAAATCTTTGTTATCTTTCCATTTCACTTCACTGATCCCTACTATACCTAGATTGAGTCATTGCATTTCCCTTTTCATATTTTCTAGTTTCCCTACCACATTCAAGCTTCTGACATTCCACGCCCCGACTCATAACCTCCACCTTGGCAGCCCCCAATCCCCGAAGATCCGAATGGGGGACTGTTCCAGAATCTTTTGCCAATGGAGAGATCATCATGACACTTTTTCAATTGCAGGCCACATGTCCTGTGGATACACATTACGTGTCTTTAATGCAGTGGTTTCCATTGAATTTTGCATCCTCATGCCGTTGATCATAGCTGATTCTTCTGCCTTTAGGGGCAGTTTCCAACCCTAGGATAAGTGAGTGCCCCTGAATCTCTGTCCGCTCCTGCGCCCTCTTTGACAAGGCCATTGGCAGAATGAGAGTGACTTCTTATGCTGCCAATGCTGATTATTAATCAGAATTTAAGCATCAGCGGGATTCAAACCCAGGACCAAATACTTTTGATTATGAATCAAAGATGCTACCCCCTAGACCATGAGTACGAATACATCACTTTATATGACTTTGAATAGGACAGAGCTCCCTGACCCATGGCTTTCTTGAGAGACATGAAGAACTGCCTGTTTATGATGCATATGGTGTGCTGATTACAGTTTGCCACATTTTGACTGTATTTCATATAGTGACAAGACAGTTCAAGCTGGTTTATCTGGTTCACCAACAGACCTGCTTTTGATTTTAGGTGATAATGAGCTGAAGGTGGCACGTTTTACGATTTTGTTTTTTGTCTTTCCTTCTACCTAAGCTCATTGGTAGAAGCATTTAGTATGTTAGATTCTGGACTTGCCTCTTAGTGGCTGTCCAGACCAGATATCATTGTTTGTAATTGTGTACATTGACTAGCTCGCTCCAGTGTACTGTTCAGGGGAGTAGACTGTGTTCATGTAAAAAACAGTACAGGGTCTCATGTTGTATCCTCATTTATTTATTTATTTAGACATCCAGTTCTGTAGGACCAAATTGAGGAGCAAATCTCAGAGGTCATGGAATGTGTCAATACATGAAATTACAACATGAAAGTAATAATAAACAAAATAAAATGTTTAATGAACCCAAAAAAGTCAAGCCATAAGTTTAAGTAAGCACAATCAGCAATGTAACATAAGAATCAGCTTAATTTTTCAAGGAACTCTTCAACAGAATAGAAGGACTGACCCATGAGCAAACTCTTCGGTTTTGATTTGAAAGCACATGGATTACTGCTAAGGTTTTTCAATTTTTGTGGTAGCTTATTGAAAATGGATGCAGCATTATACTGCGCACCTTTCTGCACAAAAGTTACGGAAGTGCGATCCAAAAACAGATTGGATTTCTGCCGATTATTAACTGAGTGAAAGCTGCTAAGTATTGGGAATAAGCTGATGTTGTACACAAGAAACGACGTCAAAGAATATGTATATTGAGAGGCCAATATCAAAATACCCAGACTAATGAACAGGGGTTGACAAGAGGCTCACAAACTTACACCACTTATTGCCTGAACTGCCTGTTTCTGAGCCAAAAATATCCTTTTAGAATGGGAAGAGTTACCCCAAAATATAATACCATATGTCATATGTTAATGAAAATAAGCAAAGTAGTCTAATTTGCACGTCGAGCGATCACTTACTTCAGATACCGTTCAAATAGCAAAAATGGCAGCATTAAGTCTTTCAACTAGATCCTGAATGTGGCCTTCATGTGAATGCCTAGATATCTGAACTGTTCAGTTTCACTAATCATATGCCCATTCTGCAAAATTAAAAAATCGGTTTTGTTGAATTATGTGTTGGAAACAGTAAAAACTGAGTCTTACCGTGATTTAGTGTTAGTTTATTTTCTATAACCCATGAACTTGTCATGAACTGAACTGCCCTCTTTGAAACTGAGCCAATGTTGCACACAACATCCTTTACTACCAAGCTAGTGTCATCAGCAAACAGAAATATTTTAGATTTACCTGTAATACTAGAGGGCTTATCATTTATATAAATAAGGAACAGGAGTGGCCCCAACACTGATCCCTGGGGCACCACCCACTTGATCCTACCTCACTCAGACCCCACATCACAACCATTCTCAACACTATGAATAAAGACCTTTTGCTGTCTGTTGTTAAAATAAGAGCTGAACCAGTTGTGAGCTACTCCCCGAATACCGTAATGGTCCAACTTCTGGAGCAAAATTTTGTGATCAACACAATAAAACACCTTAGTTACATCAAAAAATATGGCTAGCATTTGAAACCTTTTGTTTAATCCATCCAGTACCTTACAGAGAAAAGAGAATATTGCGTTTTCAGTTGTTAGACAGCTTCTAAAGCCGAACTGTACATTTGATAGCAAATCTTACGATATAAAATGATCAATTATCCTTACATACACAGCCTTTGAAATAACTTTTGCAAACACTGATGGCATAGAAATAGGTCTAAAATTATCTACATTATCCCTTTCTCCGTTTTTATAAAGTGGCTTTACTACTGAGTACTTTAATCACTCAGGAAACCGACCATCCCTAAAGGAAAAAATTACAAATATGGCTAAATACAGTGCTAACATGTGCAGCATGCTATGCACTCCATCATAACCATGAGATTCCTTACTCTTTAGTGATTTAATTATTGACTCACTCTCCCTCTTGTCTGTATCACAAAGGAGTATTTCAGACATCAATCTTGGAAAGGCGTTTGCCAAGAAAGTTATATGATTCTGTGTAGAAACTAAATTTTTATTTAATTCACCAGCAATGCCCAGAAAATGATTGTTAAATACTGTTCATATATCTGATTTACCAATAACAAATATTTTTACCATGAATTGACTTTATATCGTCAACCTAGTGCTGCTGACCAGACACTTCTTTCACAACTGACCATATGGTTTTAATTTTATCCTGTGAATTAGCTATTCTATTTGCATGAAACTTACTAATTGCTTTTCTTATAACATTTTTAAGCACCTCACAATACTGTTTGTAATGGGCTACTGTAGCTTGATTGTTACTGCTTCTAACATTTTGATATAATTCTTGCTTTTTTGTACTGGATATCCTTATCCCACTAGTCAGCCGCCCAGTCTGCCTTTTACTGCTAGTACCCCATTTAGAACATTGTAATGGAAAGCAACTCTCAAAGAGCATGAGAAATTTGTTAAGGAAAGTGTTATATTTGTCATCTATGTTATCAGCACTCTAGACATCCCGCCACTTTTGTTCCTTAATGAGGTTTAAAAATAACTATATTGCCATTGCATTATATTTTCTTCATAGTTTGTAATTATATGTGACATTTGTGTGAGTAAAAAAGCCTTTTAGTGTTAAAATTTGTGCATCATGGTCTGAAAGGTCATCCACCCTTTTACTAACAGAATGTCCATCTAATAATGAAGACTGAATAAAAATATTGTCAGTGGCTGTGCTACTGTTCTCCTGCACCCTAGTTGGAAAAACTACAGTCTGCATCAAATCATATGAGTTTAGGAGATCTACCAACGTCCTTTTTCTTGCACTATCATATACAAAATTAATATTGAAGTCACCACATATAACTAATTTTTAGGTGCTTCCAATAAAGTGAACAAAGAACCCTCTCTAGCTTGAGCAGAAATGATCTGAAATCAGAGTTAGGGAACCTATATATAAACATTAATTAGAAGTTTAGTTTCCCTAAATTCAATTGCCCCAGCACAACATTCAAATATCAGTTCAGTGCAGTGCCATTATACATCTATGGACTCAAATGGAATACAATTTCTTTACATACATGGCCACTCCCCCATTCCACAAGGAACTCCTTGTAAAACAGCCAGCTTTTCTATATCATGGTAAAGGAAGCCTCTGAGTTGTCAAATTACTTAAGTGGTCCTCCAGTATACCAGTAATGTCAGAGTCAACATCTCTAAGCAGTTCACTAACTTTATCTCTGATATCTCTTATATTTTGATGAAATATACTAATTCCTGCCCTACTTGGATACCCAACCTCCTCTGAAGGTGATTCTGTAGTTAGAGGGACTTCCTTTAAGCAGGTATAAGTATCAGCTGTCTTCTATCTAAAAAACGTGCAACTCTAAAACCAAGTACTACAGGATTTTTTTTTCCATGAGTGATCCCACCATCTTCCCTACACTATCACCTATAAGCTTTGCCAGCCTTCCCTTCCAATACCTATTGAGGTGCAGGCCATTCGTGGTGAAAACCGATCTACTGATAGACTCAGCTGGCACCACTGCAATGGGACCCATGTGCTCAGCCATCAGTGCTTTCTTCAGCCCAGTGTTAACACACCTAATAGGTACATTAAGATGAAGCTGAAACAGTTGCACGAAATGCACATTAGTGCCACCAGTTTGAGTAGCTATCTTTACCAGGTCACCACCTACATCATATTCCCCATCCCTATCCAGACTATTCCCTGCTCCACCCATAATCACTATCTGATCTTCTTTCATAAAATTCCTACATAACTCCCCTATGCTTTCAGTCATGTGAACCAACCCTGCACTAGGCTTCATAATGCTGGTGACCTGGTACTCACTCCCCAACACTTCTGCACTGCTGGTCCACACCTCTAGCATGCGAACTACCTAGCAGCAGAACCTTCTTCTTTCTGTTAGACTTTGCAACCAACTCTGGCCTCCTTACTGCATGTTTCCTACACCTACGCAGGAGGCTCCTCTCCACTCAACTCTGACAGTTGGTAAAATCTATTGGATATATACAAGGTAAAACCGTCTGAATACCTCCTCCTCCTCCTCCTCCTCCTCCTCCTCCTCCTCGCTGCCTTCTTGCCAACTTCCAGTTCCCATTACCCAGCATCCTTCACCTTCCTCAACCTATCTAGTCATTGTTTTGTGCTCTAGCCCCATGTAGCTCACACAGTTGGCGTATGGGCGGAGATGACCACTGTGTTGATTGCCCTTCAGATGCAGCGACAGCAACAACCAGATTACAAGAAAATAAAGCACACCTTGTG